>NW_025534047.1:0-155000 GCF_020615455.1 Coregonus clupeaformis
AAGGAGACACCACTATATCAGCAGTATCTATAATGACCATAGCTTATTACAAGGAGACACCACTAATATGGTATTCATAATAACCTTATTATTACAGATACAGGAGACACCAACTATATCAGCAGTATTCATAATGACCATATTATTACAGGAGACACCACTATATCAGCAGTATTCATAATGACCATATTATTACAGGAGACACCACTATATCAGCAGTATTCATAATGACCATATTATTACAGAAGACACCACTTATATCAGCAGTAATTCATAATGACCATATTATTACAGGAGACACGATATCAGCAGTATTCTGTATAATGACCATATTATTAATACAGGAGACACCACTATATCAACGCAGTATCTATTAATTTTGACCAATATATAAGTACAGGAGACACAACTATCATCAGCAGTATTCATAATGACCATATTATTACAGAGGAGACACCACTATATCAGCAGTATTCATAATGACCATATTATTAAGAGATACAGGAGACACCACATATCAGCAGTATTCATAATGACCATATTATTACAGACACAGGAGACACCACTATATCAGCAGTATTCATAATGACCATAATAATACAGGAGACACCACTATATCAGCAGTATTCATAATGACCATATTATATACACGGAGACACCACTATATCTAGCAGTATTCATAATGACCACATTATTACAGATACAGGAGACACCACTATATCAGCAGTATTCATAATGACCATATTATTACAGGAGACCACCACAACAGCAGTATTCATAATGACCAATTACAGAGACACCACTATATCAGCAGTATTCATAATGACCCATATTATTACAGGAGATACCATACTATCAGCGGTATTCATAATGACCATTTACAGGAGACATCACTATATCAGCAGTATTCATAATGACCATATATATTACAGGAGAACACCACTATATCAGCAGTATCCATAATTGACTCATGTTCAGATTACAGGAGACACCACTATATCAGCAGTATTCATAATGACCATGTATTATTACAGGAGACACCACTATATCAGCAGTATTCATAATGACCATATTATTACAGATACAGGAGACACCACTATATCAGCAGTATTCATAACGACCATATTATTACAGGAGTTTTACAACTATATCAGCAGTATTCATAATGACCATATTATTACAGGAGAACCACTATATCAGCAGTATTCACCAATGACCATATTAAGTTACAGGAGACACCACTATATCAGCAGTATTCATAATGACCATATTATTACAGAGAGACACCACTTATATCAGCAGTATTCACAATGACCATATTATAATATAGGAGACACCACTATATCAGCAGTATTCATAATGACCATATTAATTACAGGAGACACCACTATATCAGCAGTAGATTCATAATGACCATATTATTACAGGAGACACACTATATCAGCAGTATTCATAATGACCATATTTACTGATACAGGAGAACCACTTATATCAGCAGTATTCATAAAGACCATATTATTACTTAGAGACACCACTATATCAGCAAAGGTATTCATAATGACCATATTATTACAGAACAGGAGACACCACTATATCAGCAGTGATTCACAATGACCATATTATTACAGGAGACACCGCTATATCAGCAGTATCTCATAATGACGCATATTATTACAGGAGACACCACTATATCAGCAGTATTCATAATGACCATATTATTACAGATACAGGAGACACCACTATATCAGCAGTATTCAGTAATGACCATATTATTACAGGAGACAAACCACTATATCAGCAGTATTCATAATATACACACACAGAGAGACACCACTATATCAGCAGTATTCACCAATGACCATATTATTACAGTGGAGACACCACTATATCAGCAGTATTCATAATGACCAATCAGCTGACCCGAGACACCACTATATCAGCAGTATTCATAATGACCAGATATTATTACAGAGAGACACCACTATATAGTAGGTTCATAATGACCATATTAGTTACAGTGGAGACACCACTATATCAGCAGTATTCATAATGACCATAGTTATTACAGGAGACACCACTATATCGGCAGTATTCATAATGACCATATTATTACAGGAGACACCACTATATCAGTATTCATAATGACCATATTATTACAGGAGACACCACTATATCAGCGGTATTCATAATGACCATATTATTGATACAGGAGACACTACCCATATAGGTAATCTGATGACCATATTATTACAGGAGACACCACTTATATCAGCAGTATTCATAATGACCATATTATTACAGGAGACACTACTATATCAGCAGTATTCATAATGACCATATTAGACTTACAGGAGACACCACAATCAGGTATTCATAATGACCATATTATTACAGATACAGGAGACACCACTATATCAGCAGTATTCAATGACCATATTATTACAGATACAGGAGACATCACTATATCAGCAGTATTCATAATGACCATATTATTACAGATACAGGAGACACCACATATCAGCAGCATTCATAAGACCAGTATTATTGCAGGTGATACAGGGAGACACCACTATATCAGCAGTATTCATAATGACCATATTATTACAGATACAGGAGACACCACTATATCAGCAGTATTCATAATGACCATATTATTACAGGAGACACCACTATATCAGCAGTATTCATAATAAATTATTACAGATACAGGAGACACCACTATTATCAGCAGTATTCATAATGACCAATATTATAATACAGGGAGACATCACTATCATCAGTGTATTCATAATGACCACATTATTACAGGAGAGGACACCACTATATCAGCAGTATTCCATAATGACCATATTATTACAGGAGACACCACTATATCAGCAGTATTCATAATGACCATATATTACAGGAGACACATAGAACACTATATCAGCAGTATTCATAATGACCATATTATTACAGGAGACATCACTATATCAGCAGTATTCGACAATGACCATATGATTACAGGAGACACCACTATATCAGCAGTATTCATAATGACCATATTATTACAGATACAGAGACACCACTATATCAGCAGTATTCATAATGACCATATTGTCAACAGATACAGGAGACACCACTATATCAGCAGTATTCACAATGACCATATTATTACAGAGAGACACCACTATATCAGTATGGCATTCATAATGACATTAATACAGGAGACACCACTATATCAGCAGTATTCATTATGACCATATTATTACAGGAGACACCACTATATCAAAGGCAGTATTCATAATGACCATATTATTACAGGGAGACACCACTATATCAAGCAGTATGCATAATGACCATATTATTACAGGAGACACCACTATATCAGCAGTATTCATAATGACCAATTATTACAGATACAGGAGACACCACTATATCAGCAGATTCACAATGACCATATTATAAGATACAGGAGACACCACATATCAGCAGTATTCATAATGACCATATTATTACAGGAGACACCACTATATCAGCAGTATTCATAATGACCATATTATTACAGGAGACACCACTATATCAGCAGTATTCATAATCATATTATTACAGGAGACACCACTATATCAGCAGTATTCATAATGACCATATTATTACAGGAGACACCCATCTATATCAGCAGTATTCATAATGACCATATTATTACAGGAGACACCACTATATCATCAGTATTCATAATGACCAGTTAGTTATTACAGAAAGAGACACCCACTACATTAGCAGTGCATTCATAATGACCATATTATTACAGGAGACACCACTATATCAGCAGTATTCATAATGACCATATTATTACAGACACGGAGACACCACTATATCAGCAGTATTCATAATGACCATATTATTACAGGAGACACCACTATATGTTGTAGTATTCATAATAACCATATTATTACAGATACAGAGACACCACTATATCAGCAGTATTCATAATGACCATATTATTACAGGAGATACCACTATATCAGGTATTCATAATGACCATATTATTACAGGAGACACCTACTATATCAGCTGTATTCATAATGACCATATTATTACAGGAGACACCACTATATCAGCAGTATTCATAATGACCATATTATTAAGCAGGAGACACCACTATATCAGCAGTATTCACAATGACCATATTATTACAGATACAGGAGTATACCACTATATCAACGCAGTATTCATAATGACCATATTATTACAGAGACAGGAGACACCACTATATCAGCAGTATTCATAAAAATGACCATATTATTACAGATACAGGAGACACCACTATATCAGCAGTATTCATAATGACCATATTATTACAGGAGACACCACCATATCAGCAGTATTCATATTGACCATATTATTACAGGAGACACACACTATATCAGCAGTATTCATAATGACCATATTATTACAGATACAGGAGACACCACTATATCAGCAGTATTCATAATGACCATGGTATTATAATACAGGAGACACCACTATTATACAGCAGTATTCATAATGACATATTATTACAGATACAGGAGACACCACTATATCAGCAGTATTCATAATGACCATATTATTACAGGAGACACCACTATATCAGCAGTATTCATAATGACCATATTATTACAGAACAGAGACACCACTATATCAGCAGTATTCATAATGACCATATTATTACAGGAGACATCACTATATCAGCAGTATTCATAATGACCATATTATTACAGGAGACAACTACTATATCAGCAGTATTCATAATGACCATATTATTACAGGAGACATCACTATATCAGCAGTATTCACCAATGTCCATATTATTACAGATACAAGAACCACCACTATATCAGCAGTATTCATAATGACCATATTATTACAGTGAGACACCACTATATCAGCAGTATTCATAATGACCGTATTATTACAGGAGACTATATCAGTAGTATTCATAATGACCATATTATTACATACAGGAGACACCACTATATCAGCAGTATTCATAATGACCATATTATTACAGGAGACACCACTATATCAGCGGTATTCCCATAGCGACCATATTATTACAGATACAGGAGACACCACTATATCAGCAGTATTCATAATTGAATCATATTATTACAGAATATGAGACACCACTATATCAGCAGTATTCATAATGACCATATTATTACAGACAGTGAGACACCACTATATCAGCAGTATTCATAATGACCATATTATTACAGGAGACATCACTATATCAGCAGTATTCATAATGACCATATTATTACAGGAGACACCACAATCAGCAGTATTCATAATGACCATATTATTATGAGGAGACACCACTATATCAGCAGTATTCATAATGACCATATTATTACAGATACAGGAGACACCACTATATCAGCAGTATTCATAATGACCATATTATTACTGGAGACACCACTATATCAGCACTATTCATAATGACCATATTACTACAGGATACATCACTATATCAGCAGTATTCATAATGACCATATTATTACAGGAGACACCACTATATCAAAAGTATTCATAATGACCATATTATTACAGGAGACACCACTATATCAGCAGTATTCACAATGACCATATTATTACAGGAGACACCACTATATCAGCAGTATTCATAATGACCATATTATTACAGGAGACACCACTATATCAGCAGTATTCATAATGACCATATTATTACAGATACAGGAGACACCACTATAACAGCAGTATTCATAATGACCATATTATTACAGATACAGGAGACACCACTATATCAGCAGTATTCATAATGACCATATTATTACAGAGACACCACTATATCAGCAGTATTCATAATGACCATATTATTACAGATACAGGAGACACCACTATATCAGCAGTATTCATAGCCCGACCATATTATTAAGGAGACACCACTATATCAGCAGTATTCATAATGACCATATTATTACAGGAGACACCACTATATCAGCAGTATTCATAATGACCATATTATTACAGATACAGGAGACACCACTATACCAGCAGTATTCATAATGACCATATTATTACAGGAGACACCACTATATCAGCAGTATTCATAATAACCAATTATTACAGATACAGGAGAGACACCACTATATCAGCAGTATTCATAATGACCATATTATTACAGGAGACACCACTATATCAGCAGTATTCATAATGACCATATTATTACAGGAGACACCACTATATCAGCAGTATTCATAATGACCATATTATATACAGGAGACACCACTATATCAGCAGTATTCATAATGACCATATTATTACAGAGAGACACCACTATATCAGCAGTATTCATAATGACCATATTATTACAGGAGACACCACTATATCAGCAGTATTCAGTAATGACCATATTATTACAGGAGACACCACTATATCAGCAGTATTCATAATGACCATATTATTACAGGAGACATCACTATATCAGCAGTATTCATAATGACCATTATTACAGATACAGGAGACATCACTATATCAGCAGTATTCATAATGACCATATTATTACAGGAGACACCACTATATCAGCAGTATTCATAATGACCATATTATTACAGGAGACACCACTATATCAGCAGTATTCATAATGACCATATTATTAACAGGAGACACCACTATATCAGCAGTATTCATAATGACCATATTATTACAGATACAGGAGACACCACTATATCAGCAGTATTCATAATGACCATATTATTACAGATACAGGAGACATCACTATATCAGCAGTATTCATAATGACCATATTATTACAGAGATACAGGAGACACCACTATATCAGCAGTATTCATAATGACCAGTATTATTGCGATACTGGAGACACCACTATATCAGCAGTATTCATAACCTGACCATATTATTACAGATACAGGAGACACCACTATATCAGCAGTATTCATAATGACCATATTATTACAGGAGACACCACTATATCAGCAGTATTCATAATGACCATATTATTACAGATACAGGAGACACCACTATATCAGCGCAGTATTCATAATGACCCATATTATTATAGGAGACATCACTATATCAGCTGTATTCATAATGACCATATTATTACAGGAGACACCACTATATCAGCAGTATTCATAATGACCATAGTTGCCACAGGAGACACCACTATATCAGCAGTATTCATAACGACCATATTATTACAGGAGACAATCCACTATATCAGCAGTATTCATAATGACCATATTATTACAGGAGACACAACTATATCAGCAGTATTCATAATGACCATATTATTACAGGAGACACCACTATATGCAGTATTCATAATGACCATATTATTACAGGGAGACACCACTATATCAGCAGTATTCATAATGACCATATTATTACAGATACAGGAGACACCACTATATCAGCAGTATTCATAATGACCATATTATTACAGATACAGGAGACACCACTATATCAGCGGTATTCATAATGACCATATTATTACAGACAGGAGACACCACTATATCAGCAGTATTCATAATGACCATATTATTACAGGAGACACCACTATATCAGCAGTATTCATAATGACCATATTATTACAGGAGACACCACTATATCAGCAGTATTCATAATGACCATATTATTACAGGAGACACCACTATATCAGCAGTATGCATAATGACCATATTATTACAGGAGACACCACTATATCAGCAGTATTCATAATGACCATATTATTACAGATACAGGAGACACCACTATATCAGCAGTATTCATAATGACCATATTATATACAGGAGACACCACTATATCAGCAGTATTCATAATGACCATATTATTACAGGAGACACCACTATATCAGCAGTATTCATAATGACCATATTAAGTTACAGGAGACATCTAATTATATCAAAGCAGTATTCATAATGAATTAATATTATTACAGGAGACACCACTATATCAGCAGTATTCATAATGACCATATTATTACAGGAGACACCACTATATCAGCAGTATTCATAATGACCATATTATTACAGGAGACACCACTATATCAGCAGTATTCATAATGACCATATTATTACAGGAGACACCACTATATCAGCAGTATTCATAATGACCATATTATTACAGACACAGGAGACACCACTATATCAGCAGTATTCATAATGACCATATTATTACAGGAGACACCACTATATCAGCAGTATTCATAATAACCATATTATTACAGATACAGGAGACACCACTATATCAGCAGTATTCATAATGACCATATTACAGGAGACACCACTATATCAGCAGTATTCATAATGACCATGTTATTACAGGAGACACCACTATATCAGCTGTATTCCATAATGACCATATTATTACAGGAGACACCACTATATCAGCAGTATTCATAATGACCATATTATTACAGGAGACACCACTATATCAGCAGATTCATCAATGACCATATTATTACAGATACAGGAGACACCACTATATCAGCAGTATTCATAATGACCATATTATTACAGATACAGGAGACACCACTATATCAGTGCAGTATTCATAATGACCATATTATTACAGATACAGGAGACACCACTATATCAGCAGTATTCATAATGACCATATTATTACAGGAGACACCACTATATCAGCAGTATTCATAGATGACCATATTATTACAGGAGACACACTATATCAGCAGTATTCATAATGACCATATTATTACAGATACAGGAGACACCACTATATCAGCAGTATTCATAATGACCATATTATGTACAGGAGACACCACTATATCAGCAGTATTCATAATGACCATATTATTACAGATGACAGGAGACACCACTATATCAGCAGTATTCATAATGACCATATTATTACAGGAGACACCACTATATCAGCAGTATTCATAATGACCATATTATTACAGGAGACACCACTATATCAGCAGTATTCATAATGACCATATTATTACAGGAGACATCACTATATCAGCAGTATTCATAATGACCATATTATTACAGGAGACACCACTATATCAGCAGTATTCATAATGACCATATTATTATAGGAGACACCACTATATCAGCAGTATTCATAATGACCATATTATTACAGATACAGGAGACACCACTATATCAGCAGTATTCATAATGACCATATTATTACAGGAGACACCACTATATCAGCACTATTCATAATGACCATATTACTACAGGATACATCACTATATCAGCAGTATTCATAATGACCATATTATTACAGGAGACACCACTATATCAAAAGTATTCATAATGACCATATTATTACAGATACAGGAGACACCACTATATCAGCAGTATTCATAAGACCATATTATTACAGATAGGAGACACCACTATATCAGCAGTATTCATAATGACCAGTATTATTACAGATACAGGGAGACACCACTATATCAGCAGTATTCCATAATGACCATATTATTACAGGAGACACCACTATCAGCAGTATTCATAATGACCAATTATTACAGACACCACTATATCAGCAGTATTCATAATGACCATATTATTACAGGAGACACCACTATATCAGCAGTATTCATAATGACCATATTATTGCAGGAGACACCACTATATCAGCAGTATTCATAATGACCATATTATTACAGATACAGGAGACACCACTATATCAGCAGTATTCACGTAATGACCATATTATTACAGGAGACACCACTATATCAGCAGTATTCATAATGACCATATTATTACAGGAGACACCACTATATCAGCAGTATTCATAATGACTCATATTATTACAGGAGACACCACTATATCAGCAGTATTCATAATGACCATATTATTACAGGAGACACTACTATATCAGCAGTATTCATAATGACCATATTATTACAGGAGACACCACTATATCAGCAGTATTCATAATGACCATATTATTACAGGAGACACCACTATATCGCAGTATTCATAATGACCATATTATTACAGGAGACACCACTATATCAGCAGTATTCATAATGACCATATTATTACAGGAGACACCACTATATCAGCAGTATTCATATGACCATATTATTACAGACACGGAGACACCACTATATCAGCAGTATTCATAATGACCATATTATTACAGGAGACACCACTATATCAGCAGTATTCATAATAACCATTATTACAGATACAGGAGACACCTACTATATCAAGTATTCATAATGACCATATTATTACAGGAGACACCACTACATCATGCAGTATTCATAATGACCATATTATTACAGGAGACACCACTATATCAAGCTGTATTTCATAATGACCATATTATTACAGGAGACACCACTATATCAGCAGTATTCATAATGACCATATTATTACAGGAGACACCACTATATCAGCAGTATTCATAATGACCATATTATACAGATACAGGAGACACCACTATATCAGCAGTATTCATAATGACCATATTATTACAGATACAGGAGACACCACTATATCAGCAGTATTCATAATGACCATATTATTACAGATACAGGAGACACCACTATATCAGCAGTATTCATAATGACCATATTATTACAGGAGACACCACTATATCAGCAGTATTCATAATGACCATATTATTACAGGAGACACTACTATTCAGCAGTATTCATAATGACCATATTACTTACAGATACAGGAGACACCACTATATCAGCAGTATTCATAATGACCATATTATTACAGGAGACACCACTATATCAGCAGTATTCATAATGACCATATTATTACAGATACAGGAGACACCACTATATCAGCAGTATTCATAATGAACCATATTATTACAGGAGACACCACTATATCAGCAGTATTCATAATGACCATATTATTAGGAGACACCACTATATCAGCAGTATTCATAATGACCATATTATTACAGGAGACATCACTATATCAGCAGTATTCATAATGTCCATATTATTACAGGAGACACCACTATATCAGCAGTATTCATAATGTCCATATTATTACAGGAGACACCACTATATCAGCAGTATTCATAATGACCATATTATTACAGGAGACACCACTATATCAGCAGTATTCATAATGACCATATTATTACAGGAGACACCACTATATCAGCAGTATTCATAATGACCATATTATTACAGATACAGGAGACACCACTATATCAGCAGTATTCATAATGACCATATTATTACAGGAGACACCACTATATCAGCAGTATTCATAATGACCATATTATTACAGGAGACACCACTATATCAAAACTATTCATAATGACCATATTATTACAGATACAGGAATACTATATCAGCAGTATTCATAATGACCATATTATTACAGATACAGGAGACACCACTATATCAGCAGTATTCATAATGACCATATTATTACAGGAGACATCACTATATCAGCAGTATTCATAATGACCATATTATTACAGGAGACACCACTATATCAGCAGTATTCATAATGACCATATTATTACAGATACAGGAGACACCACTATATCAGCAGTATTCATAATGACCATATTATTACAGGAGACACCACTATATCAGCAATATTCATAATGACCATATTACTACAGGATACATCACTATATCAGCAGTATTCATAATGACCATATTATTACAGGAGACACCACTATATCAGCAGTATTCATAATTACCATATTATTACAGGAGACACCACTATATCAGCAGTATTCATAATGACCATATTATTACAGGAGACACCACTATATCAGCAGCATTCATAATGACCATATTATTACAGGAGACACCACTATATCAGCAGTATTCATAATGACCATATTATTACAGGAGACACCACTATATCAGCAGTATTCATAATGACCATATTATTACAGGAGACACCACTATATCACCAGTATTCATAATGACCATATTATTACAGGAGACACCTACTATATCAGCAGTATTCATATGACCATATTATTACAGGAGACACCACTATATCAGCAGTATTCATAATGACCATATTATTAAGGAGACACCACTATATCAGCAGTATTCATAATGACCATATTATTACAGATACAGGAGACACCACTATATCAGCAGTATTCATAATGACCATATTATTACAGGAGACATCACTATATCAGCAGTATTCATAATGACCATATTATTACAGATACAGGAGACACCACTATATCAGCAGTATTCATAATGACCATATTATTACAGGAGACACCACTATATCAGCAGTATTCATAATGACCATATTATTACAGGAGACACCACTATATCAGCAGTATTCATAATGACCATATTATTAATACAGGAGACACCACTATATCAGCAGTATTCATAATGACCATATTATTACAGGAGACACCACTATATCAGCAGTATTCATAATGACCATATTATTACAGATACAGGAGACACCACTATATCAGCAGTATTCATAATGACCATATTATTACAGGAGACACCACTTAATCAGCAGTATTCATAATGACCATATTATTACAGGAGACACCACTATATCAGCAGTATTCATAATGACCATATTATTACAGATACAGGAGACACCACTATATCAGCAGTATTCATAATGACCATATTATTACAGGAGACACCACTATATCAGCAGTATTCATAATGACCATATTATTACAGGAGACACCACTATATCAGCAGTATTCATAATGACCATATTATTACAGATACAGGAGACACCACTATATCAGCAGTATTCATAATGACCATATTATTACAGGAGACACCACTATATCAGCAGTATTCATAATGACCATATTATTACAGGAGACACCACTATATCAGCAGTATTCATAATGACCATATTATTACAGATACAGGGAGACACCACTATATCAGCAGTATTCATAATGACCATATTATAACAGGAGACATCACTATATCAGCAGTATTCATAATGACCATATTATTACAGGAGACACCACTATATCAGCAGTATTCATAATGACCATATTATTACAGATACAGGAGACACCACTATATCAGCAGTATTCATAATGACCATATTATTACCGGAGCCACCACTATATCAGCTGTATTCATAATGACCATATTATTACAGGAGACACCACTATATCAGCAATATTCATAATGACCATATTACTACAGGATACATCACTATATCAGCAGTATTCATAATGACCATATTATTACAGGAGACACCACTATATCAGCAGTATTCATAATTACCATATTATTACAGGAGACACCACTATATCAGCAGTATTCATAATGACCATATTATTACAGGAGACACCACTATATCAGCAGTATTCATAATGACCATATTATTACAGGAGACACCACTATATCAGCAGTATTCATAATGACCATATTATTACAGGAGACACCACTATATCAGCAGTATTCATAATGACCATATTATTACAGGAGACACCACTATATCACCAGTATTCATAATTACCATATTATTACAGGAGACACCACTATATCAGCAGTATTCATAATGACCATATTATTACAGGAGACACCACTATATCAGCAGTATTCATAATGACCATATTATTAAAGGAGACACCACTATATCAGCAGTATTCATAATGACCATATTATTACAGATACAGGAGACACCACTATATCAGCAGTATTCATAATGACCATATTATTACAGGAGACATCACTATATCAGCAGTATTCATAATGACCATATTATTACAGATACAGGAGACACCATTATATCAGCAGTATTCATAATGACCATATTATTACAGGAGACACCACTATATCAGCGGTATTCATAATGACCATATTATTACAGGAGACACCACTATATCAGCAGTATTCATAATGACCATATTATTCATACAGGAGACACCACTATATCAGCAGTATTCATAATGACCATATTATTACAGGAGACACCACTATATCAGCAGTATTCATAATGACCATATTATTACAGATACAGGAGACACCACTATATCAGCAGTATTCATAATGACCATATTATTACAGGAGACACCACTATATCAGCAGTATTCATAATGACCATATTATTACAGGAGACACCACATATATCAGCAGTATTCATAATGACCATATTATTACAGATACAGGAGACACCACTATATCAGCAGTATTCATAATGACCATATTATTACAGGAGACACCACTATATCAGCAGTATTCATAATGACCATATTATTACAGGAGACACCACTATATCAGCAGTATTCATAATGACCATATTATTACAGATACAGGAGACACCACTATATCAGCAGTATTCATAATGACCTATATTATAACAGGAGACATCACTATATCAGCAGTATTCATAATGACCATATTATTACAGGAGACACCACTATATCAGCAGTATTCATAATGACCATATTATATACAGGAGACACCACTATATCAGCAGTATTCATAATGACCATATTATAGTACAGGAGACATCACTATATCAGCAGTATTCATAATGACCATATTATTACAGGAGACACCACTATATCAGCAGTATTCATAATGACCATATTATTACAGATACAGGAGACACCACTATATCAGCAGTATTCATAATGACCATATTATTACAGGAGACACCACTATATCAGCAGTATTCATAATGACCATATTATTACAGGAGACACTCACTATATCAGCAGTATTCATAATGACCATATTATTACAGGAGACACCACTATATCAAGCAGTATTCATAATGACCATATTATTACAGGAGACACCACTATATCAGCAGTATTCATAATGACCATATTATTACAGGAGACACCACTATATCAGCAGTATTCATAATGACCATATTATTACAATACAGGAGACACCACTATATCAGCAGTATTCATAATGACCATATTATTACAGGAGACACCACTATATCAGCAGTATTCATAATGACCATATTATTACAGGAGACACCACTATATCAGCAGTATTCATAATGACCATATTATTACAGATACAGGAGACACCACTATATCAGCAGTATTCAATGACCATATTATTACAGGAGACACCACTATATCAGCAGTATTCATAATGACCATATTATTACAGGAGACACCACTATATCAGCATTATTCATAATGACCATATTATTACAGGAGACACCACTATATCAGCAGTATTCATAATGACCATATTATTACAGATACAGGAGACACCACTATATCAGCAGTATTCATAATGACCATATTATTACAGGAGACACCACTATATCAGCAGTATTCATAATGACCATATTATTACAGGAGACACCACTATATCAGCAGTATTCATAATGACCATAGTATTACAGATACAGGAGACACCACTATATCAGCAGTATTCATAATGACCATATTATTACAGGAGACACCACTATATCAGCAGTATTCATAATGACCATATTATTACAGATACAGCGAGACACCACTATATCAGCAGTATTCATAATGACCATATTATTACAGGAGACACCACTATATCAGCAGTATTCATAATGACCATATTATTACAGGAGACACCACTATATCAGCAGTATTCATAATGACCATATTATAATACAGGAGACACCACTATATCAGCAGTATTCATAATGACCATATTATTACAGGAGACACCACTATATCAGCAGTATTCATAATGACCATATTATTACAGAAGGAGACACCACTATATCAGCAGTATTCATAATGACCATATTAGATACAGGAGACACCACTATATCAGCAGTATTCATAATGACCATATTATTACAGGAGACATCACTATATCAGCAGTATTCATAATGACCATATTATTACAGGAGACACCACTATATCAGCGGTATTCATAATGACCATATTATTACAGGAGAAACCACTATATCAGCAGTATTCATAATGACCATATTATTACAGATACAGGAGACACCACTATATCAGCAGTATTCATAATGACCATATTATTACAGGAGACACCACTATATCAGCAGTATTCATAATGACCATATTATTACAGGAGACACCACCATATCAGCAGTATTCATAATGACCATATTATTACAGGAGACACCACTATATCAGCAGTATTCATAATGACCATATTATTACAGATACAGGAGACACCACTATATCAGCAGTATTCATAATGACCATATTATTACAGGAGACACCACTATATCAGCAGTATTCACAATGACCATATTATTACAGGAGACACCACTATATCAGCAGTATTCATAATGACCATATTATTACAGGAGACACCACTATATCAGCAGTATTCATAATGACCATATTATTACAGGAGACACCACTATATCAGCAGTATTCATAATGACCATATTATTACAGATCAGGAGACACCACTATATCAGCAGTATTCATAATGACCATATTATTACAATACAGGAGACACCACTATATCAGCAGTATTCATAATGACCATATTATACAACAGGAGACACCACTATATCAGCAGTATTCATAATGACCATATTATTACAGGAGACACCACTATATCAGCAGTATTCATAATGACCATATTATTACAGATACAGGAGACACCACTATATCAGCAGTATTCATAATGACCATATTATTACAGGAGACACCACTATATCAGCTGTATTCATAATGACCATATTATTACAGGAGACACCAATATATCAGCAGTATTCATAATGACCATATTATTACAGGAGACACCACTATATCAGCAGTATTCATAATGACCATATTATTACAGGAGACACCACTATATCAGCAGTATTCATAATGACCATATTATTACAGGAGACACCACTATATCAGCAGTATTCATAATGACCATATTATTACAGATACAGGAGACACCACTATATCAGCAGTATTCATAATGACCATATTATTACAGGAGACACCACTATATCAGCAGTATTCATAATGACCATATTATTACAGGAGACACCACTATATCAGCAGTATTCATAATGACCATATTATTACAGATACAGGAGACACCACTATATCAGCAGTATTCATAATGACCATATTATTACAGGAGACACCACTATATCAGCAGTATTCATAATGACCATATTATTACAGATAACGAGACACCACTATATCAGCAGTATTCATAATGACCATATTATTACAGGAGACACCACTATATCAGCAGTATTCATAATGACCATATTACAGATACAGGAGACACCACTATATCAGCAGTATTCATAATGACCATATTATTACAGATACAGGAGACACCACTATATCAGCAGTATTCATAATGACCATATTATTACAGGAGACACCACTATATCAGCAGTATTCATAATGACCATATTATTACAGGAGACACCACTATATCAGCAGTATTCATAATGACCATATTATTACAGATACAGGAGACACCACTATATCAGCAGTATTCATAATGACCATATTATTAAGTAGGAGACACCACTATATCAGCAGTATTCATAATGACCATATTATTACAGGAGACACCACTATATCAGCAGTATTCATAATGACCATATTATTACAGGAGACACCACTATATCAGCAGTATTCATAATGACCATATTATTACAGGAGACACCACTATATCAGCAGTATTCATAATGACCATATTATTACAGGAGACACCACAATATCAGCAGTATTCATAATGACCATATTATTACAGATACAGGAGACACCACTATATCAGCAGTATTCATAATGACCATATTATTACAGGAGACATCACTATATCAGCAGTATTCATAATGACCATATTATTACAGGAGACACCACTATATCAGCAGTATTCATAATGACCATATTATTACAGGAGACACCACTATATCAGCAGTATTCATAATGACCATATTATTACAGGAGACACCACTATATCAGCAGTATTCATAATGACCATATTATTACAGGAGACACCACTATATCAGCAGTATTCATAATGACCATATTATTACAGGAGACACCACTATATCAGCAGTATTCATAATGACCATATTATTACAGGAGACACCACTATATCAGCAGTATTCATAATGACCATATTATATACAGGAGACACCACTATATCAGCAGTATTCATAATGACCATATTATTACAGGAGACACCACTATATCAGCAGTATTCATAATGACCATATTATTACAGGAGACACCACTATATCAGCAGTATTCATAATGACCATATTATTACAGATACAGGAGACACCACTATATCAGCAGTATTCATAATGACCATATTATTACAGGAGACACCACTATATCAGCAGTATTCATAATGACCATATTATTACAGGGAGACACCACTATATCAGCAGTATTCATAATGACCATATTATAATACAGGAGACACCACTATATCAGCAGTATTCATAATGACCATATTATTACAGATACAGGAGACACCACTATATCAGCAGTATTCATAATGACCATATTATTACAGGAGACACCACTATATCAGCAGTATTCATAATGACCATATTATTACAGAGAGACATCACTATATCAGCAGTATTCATAATGACCATATTATTACAGGAGACACCACTATATCAGCAGTATTCATAATGACCATATTATTACAGGAGACACCACTATATCAGCAGTATTCATAATGACCATATTATTACACAGGAGACACCACTATATCAGCAGTATTCATAATGACCATATTATTACAGGAGACACCACTATATCAGCAGTATTCATAATGACCATATTATAATACAGGAGACACCACTATATCAGCAGTATTCATAATGACCATATTATATACAGGAGACACCACTATATCAGCAGTATTCATAATGACCATATTATTACAGGAGACACCACTATATCAGCAGTATTCATAATGACCATATTATTACAGGAGACACCACTATATCAGCAGTATTCATAATGACCATATTATTACAGGAGACACCACTATATCAGCAGTATTCATAATGACCATATTATTACAGATACAGGAGACACCACTATATCAGCAGTATTCATAATGACCATATTATTACAGGAGACACCACTATATCAGCAGTATTCATAATGACCATATTATTAAATACAGGAGACACCACTATATCAGCAGTATTCATAATGACCATATTATTACAGGAGACACCACTATATCAGCAGTATTCATAATGACCATATTATTACAGGAGACACCACTATATCAGCAGTATTCATAATGACCATATTATTACAGATACAGGAGACACCACTATATCAGCAGTATTCACAATGACCATATTATTACAGGAGACACCACTATATCAGCAGTATTCATAATGACCATATTATTACAGATACAGGAGACACCACTATATCAGCAGTATTCATAATGACCATATTATTACAGGAGACACCACTATATCAGCAGTATTCATAATGACCATATTATATACAGGAGACACCACTATATCAGCAGTATTCATAATGACCATATTATTACAATACAGGAGACACCACTATATCAGCAGTATTCATAATGACCATATTATTACAGGAGACACCACTATATCAGCAGTATTCATAATGACCATATTATTACAGGAGACACCACTATATCAGCAGTATTCATAATGACCATATTATTACAGATACAGGAGACACCACTATATCAGCAGTATTCATAATGACCATATTATTACAGGAGACACCACTATATCAGCAGTATTCATAATGACCATATTATTACAGGAGACACCACTATATCAGCAGTATTCATAATGACCATATTATTACAGAAGGAGACACCACTATATCAGCAGTATTCATAATGACCATATTATTACAGGAGACATCACTATATCAGCAGTATTCATAATGACCATATTATTACAGGAGACACCACTATATCAGCAGTATTCATAATGACCATATTATTACAGATACAGGAGACACCACTATATCAGCAGTATTCATAATGACCATATTATTACAGGAGACACCACTATATCAGCAGTATTCATAATGACCATATTATTACAGGAGACACCAATATATCAGCAGTATTCATAATGACCATATTATAAGATACAGGAGACACCACTATATCAGCAGTATTCATAATGACCATATTATTACAGGAGACACCACTATATCAGCAGTATTCATAATGACCATATTATTACAGAGAGAGACACCACTATATCAGCAGTATTCATAATGACCATATTATTACAGGAGACACCACTATATCAGCAGTATTCATAATGACCATATTATTACAGGAGACACCACTATATCAGCAGTATTCATAATGACCATATTATTACAGGAGACACCACTATATCAGCAGTATTCATAATGACCATATTATTAAGTACAGGAGACACCACTATATCAGCAGTATTCATAATGACCATATTATTACAGGAGACACCACTATATCAGCAGTATTCATAATGACCATATTATTACAGGAGACACCACTATATCAGCAGTATTCATAATGACCATATTATTACAGGAGACACCACTATATCAGCAGTATTCATAATGACCATATTATTACAGATACAGGAGACACCACTATATCAGCAGTATTCATAATGACCATATTATTACAGGAGACACCACTATATCAGCAGTATTCATAATGACCATATTATTACAGGAGACACCACTATATCAGCAGTATTCATAATGACCATATTATTACAGATACAGGAGACACCACTATATCAGCAGTATTCATAATGACCATATTATTACAGATACAGGAGACACCACTATATCAGCAGTATTCATAATGACCATATTATAATACAGGAGACATCACTATATCAGCAGTATTCATAATGACCATATTATATACAGGAGAAACCACTATATCAGCAGTATTCATAATGACCATATTATTACAGGAGACACCACTATATCAGCAGTATTCATAATGACCATATTATTACAGGAGACACCACTATATCAGCAGTATTCATAATGACCATATTATTACAGGAGACATCACTATATCAGCAGTATTCATAATGTCCATATTATTACAGGAGACACCACTATATCAGCAGTATTCATAATGTCCATATTATTACAGGAGACACCACTATATCAGCAGTATTCATAATGACCATATTATTACAGGAGACACCACTATATCAGCAGTATTCATAATGACCATATTATTACAGGAGACACCACTATATCAGCAGTATTCATAATGACCATATTATTACAGATACAGGAGACACCACTATATCAGCAGTATTCATAATGACCATATTATTACAGGAGACACCACTATATCAGCAGTATTCATAATGACCATATTATTACAGGAGACACCACTATATCAAAACTATTCATAATGACCATATTATTACAGATACAGGAGACACCACTATATCAGCAGTATTCATAATGACCATATTATTACAGATACAGGAGACACCACTATATCAGCAGTATTCATAATGACCATATTATTACAGGAGACATCACTATATCAGCAGTATTCATAATGACCATATTATTACAGGAGACACCACTATATCAGCAGTATTCATAATGACCATATTATTACAGATACAGGAGACACCACTATATCAGCAGTATTCATAATGACCATATTATTACAGGAGACACCACTATATCAGCAATATTCATAATGACCATATTACTACAGGATACATCACTATATCAGCAGTATTCATAATGACCATATTATTACAGGAGACACCACTATATCAGCAGTATTCATAATTACCATATTATTACAGGAGACACCACTATATCAGCAGTATTCATAATGACCATATTATTACAGGAGACACCACTATATCAGCAGTATTCATAATGACCATATTATTACAGGAGACACCACTATATCAGCAGTATTCATAATGACCATATTATAATACAGGAGACACCACTATATCAGCAGTATTCATAATGACCATATTATTACAGGAGACACCACTATATCAGCAGTATTCATAATGACCATATTATTACAGGAGACACCACTATATCAGCAGTATTCATAATGACCATATTATTACAGGAGACACCACTATATCAGCAGTATTCATAATGACCATATTATTAAAGGAGACACCACTATATCAGCAGTATTCATAATGACCATATTATTACAGATACAGGAGACACCACTATATCAGCAGTATTCATAATGACCATATTATTACAGGAGACATCACTATATCAGCAGTATTCATAATGACCATATTATTACAGATACAGGAGACACCACTATATCAGCAGTATTCATAATGACCATATTATTACAGGAGACACCACTATATCAGCAGTATTCATAATGACCATATTATTACAGGAGACACCACTATATCAGCAGTATTCATAATGACCATATTATTACAGATACAGGAGACACCACTATATCAGCAGTATTCATAATGACCATATTATTACAGGAGACACCACTATATCAGCAGTATTCATAATGACCATATTATTACAGATACAGGAGACACCACTATATCAGCAGTATTCATAATGACCATATTATTACAGGAGACACCACTATATCAGCAGTATTCATAATGACCATATTATTACAGGAGACACCACTATATCAGCAGTATTCATAATGACCATATTATTACAGATACAGGAGACACCACTATATCAGCAGTATTCATAATGACCATATTATTACAGGAGACACCACTATATCAGCAGTATTCATAATGACCATATTATTACAGGAGACACCACTATATCAGCAGTATTCATAATGACCATATTATTACAGATACAGGAGACACCACTATATCAGCAGTATTCATAATGACCATATTATAACAGGAGACATCACTATATCAGCAGTATTCATAATGACCATATTATTACAGGAGACACCACTATATCAGCAGTATTCATAATGACCATATTATTACAGATACAGGAGACACCACTATATCAGCAGTATTCATAATGACCATATTATTACAAATACAGGAGACACCACTATATCAGCAGTATTCATAATGACCATATTATTACAGGAGACACCACTATATCAGCAGTATTCATAATGACCATATTATTACAGATACAGGAGACACCACTATATCAGCAGTATTCATAATGACCATATTATTACAGGAGACACCACTATATCAGCAGTATTCATAATGACCATATTATTACAGGAGACACCACTATATCAGCAGTATTCATAATGACCATATTATTACAGGAGACACCACTATATCAGCAGTATTCATAATGACCATATTATTACAGGAGACACCACTATATCAGCAGTATTCATAATGACCATATTATAGTACAGGAGACACCACTATATCAGCAGTATTCATAATGACCATATATTACAGATACAGGAGACACCACTATATCAGCAGTATTCATAATGACCATATTATTACAGAGAGACACCACTATATCAGCAGTATTCATAATGACCATATTATTACAGGAGACACCACTATATCAGCAGTATTCATAATGACCATATTATAATACAGGAGACACCACTATATCAGCAGTATTCATAATGACCATATTATTACAGGAGACACCACTATATCAGCAGTATTCATAATGACCATATTATTACAGTAGAGACACCACTATATCAGCAGTATTCATAATGACCATATTATTACAGGAGACACCACTATATCAGCAGTATTCATAATGACCATATTATATACAGGAGACACCACTATATCAGCAGTATTCATAATGACCATATTATTACAGATAGAGACACCACTATATCAGCAGTATTCATAATGACCATATTATTACAGGAGACACCACTATATCAGCAGTATTCATAATGACCATATTATTACAGGAGACACCACTATATCAGCAGTATTCATAATGACCATATTATTACAGGAGACACCACTATATCAGCAGTATTCATAATGACCATATTATTACAGGAGACACCACTATATCAGCAGTATTCATAATGACCATATTATTACAGATACAGGAGACACCACAATATCAGCAGTATTCATAATGACCATATTATTACAGATACAGGAGACACCACTATATCAGCAGTATTCATAATGACCATATTATTACAGGAGACATCACTATATCAGCAGTATTCATAATGACCATATTATTACAGGAGACACCACTATATCAGCAGTATTCATAATGACCATATTATTACAGGAGAAACCACTATATCAGCAGTATTCATAATGACCATATTATTACAGATACAGGAGACACCACTATATCAGCAGTATTCATAATGACCATATTATTACAGGAGACACCACTATATCAGCAGTATTCATAATGACCATATTATTACAGGAGACACCACCATATCAGCAGTATTCATAATGACCATATTATTACAGGAGACACCACTATATCAGCAGTATTCATAATGACCATATTATTACAGATACAGGAGACACCACTATATCAGCAGTATTCATAATGACCATATTATTACAGGAGACACCACTATATCAGCAGTATTCATAATGACCATATTATTACAGATACAGGAGACACCACTATATCAGCAGTATTCATAATGACCATATTATTACAGGAGACACCACTATATCAGCAGTATTCATAATGACCATATTATTACAGGAGACAACACTATATCAGCAGTATTCATAATGACCATATTATTACAGATACAGGAGACACCACTATATCAGCAGTATTCATAATGACCATATTATTACAGATACAGGAGACACCACTATATCAGCAGTATTCATAATGACCATATTATAACAGGAGACATCACTATATCAGCAGTATTCATAATGACCATATTATTACAGGAGACACCACTATATCAGCAGTATTCATAATGACCATATTATTACAGATACAGGAGACACCACTATATCAGCAGTATTCATAATGACCATATTATTACCGGAGACACCACTATATCAGCTGTATTCATAATGACCATATTATTACAGGAGACTTCAATATATCAGCAGTATTCATAATGACCATATTATTACAGGAGACACCACTATATCAGCAGTATTCATAATGACCATATTATTACAGGAGACACCACTATATCAGCAGTATTCATAATGACCATATTATTACAGGAGACACCACTATATCAGCAGTATTCATAATGACCATATTATTACAGATACAGGAGACACCACTATATCAGCAGTATTCATAATGACCATATTATTACAGGAGACACCACTATATCAGCAGTATTCATAATGACCATATTATTACAGGAGACACCACTATATCAGCAGTATTCATAATGACCATATTATTACAGATACAGGAGACACCACTATATCAGCAGTATTCATAATGACCATATTATTACAGGAGACACCACTATATCAGCAGTATTCATAATGACCATATTATTACAGATACACGAGACACCACTATATCAGCATTATTCATAATGACCATATTATTACAGGAGACACCACTATATCAGCAGTATTCATAATGACCATATTATTACAGATACAGGAGACACCACTATATCAGCAGTATTCATAATGACCATATTATTACAGATACAGGAGACACCACTATATCAGCAGTATTCATAATGACCATATTATTACAGGAGACACCACTATATCAGCAGTATTCATAATGACCATATTATTACAGGAGACACCACTATATCAGCAGTATTCATAATGACCATAGTATTACAGATACAGGAGACACCACTATATCAGCAGTATTCATAATGACCATATTATTACAGGAGACACCACTATATCAGCAGTATTCATAATGACCATATTATTACAGATACACGAGACACCACTATATCAGCAGTATTCATAATGACCATATTATTACAGGAGACACCACTATATCAGCAGTATTCATAATGACCATATTATTACAGGAGACACCACTATATCAGCAGTATTCATAATGACCATATTATTACAGATACAGGAGACACCACAATATCAGCAGTATTCATAATGACCATATTATTACAGATACAGGAGACACCACTATATCAGCAGTATTCATAATGACCATATTATTACAGGAGACATCACTATATCAGCAGTATTCATAATGACCATATTATTACAGGAGAAACCACTATATCAGCAGTATTCATAATGACCATATTATTACAGATACAGGAGACACCACTATATCAGCAGTATTCATAATGACCATATTATTACAGGAGACACCACTATATCAGCAGTATTCATAATGACCATATTATTACAGGAGACACCACCATATCAGCAGTATTCATAATGACCATATTATTACAGGAGACACCACTATATCAGCAGTATTCATAATGACCATATTATTACAGATACAGGAGAAACCACTATATCAGCAGTATTCATAATGACCATATTATTACAGGAGACACCACTATATCAGCAGTATTCATAATGACCATATTATTACAGATACAGGAGACACCACTATATCAGCAGTATTCATAATGACCATATTATTACAGGAGACACCACTATATCAGCGGTATTCATAATGACAATATTATTACAGGAGACACCACTATATCAGCAGTATTCATAATGACCATATTATTACAGATACAGGAGACACCACTATATCAGCAGTATTCATAATGACCATATTATTACAGGAGACACCACTATATCAGCAGTATTCATAATGACCATATTATTACAGGAGACACCACTATATCAGCAGTATTCATAATGACCATATTATTACAGATACAGGAGACACCACTATATCAGCAGTATTCATAATGACCATATTATTACAGATACAGGAGACACCACTATATCAGCAGTATTCATAATGACCATATTATTACAGATACAGGAGACACCACTATATCAGCAGTATTCATAATGACCATATTATTACAGGAGACACCACTATATCAGCAGTATTCATAATGACCATATTATTACAGGAGACACCACTATTTCAGCAGTATTCATAATGACCATATTATTACAGGAGACACCACTATATCAGCAGTATTCATAATGACCATATTATTACAGGAGAAACCACTATACCAGCAGTATTCATAATGACCATATTATTACAGATACAGGAGACACCACTATATCAGCAGTATTCATAATGACCATATTATTACAGGAGACACCACTATATCAGCAGTATTCATAATGACCATATTATTACAGATACAGGAGACACCACTATATCAGCAGTATTCATAATGACCATATTATAACAGGAGACATCACTATATCAGCAGTATTCATAATGACCATATTATTACAGGAGACACCACTATATCAGCAGTATTCATAATGACCATATTATTACAGATACAGGAGACACCACTATATCAGCGGTATTCATAATGACCATATTATTACGGAGACACCACTATATCAGCTGTATTCATAATGACCATATTATTACAGGAGACTTCAATATATCAGCAGTATTCATAATGACCATATTATTACAGGAGACACCACTATATCAGCAGTATTCATAATGACCATATTATTACAGGAGACACCACTATATCAGCAGTATTCATAATGACCATATTATTACAGGAGACACCACTATATCAGCAGTATTCATAATGACCATATTATTACAGATACAGGAGACACCACTATATCAGCAGTATTCATAATGACCATATTATTACAGGAGACACCACTATATCAGCAGTATTCATAATGACCATATTATTACAGGAGACACCACTATATCAGCAGTATTCATAATGACCATATTATTACAGATACAGGAGACACCACTATATCAGCAGTATTCATAATGACCATATTATTACAGGAGACACCACTATATCAGCAGTATTCATAATGACCATATTATTACAGATACACGAGACACCACTATATCAGCATTATTCATAATGACCATATTATTACAGGAGACACCACTATATCAGCAGTATTCATAATGACCATATTATTACAGATACAGGAGACACCACTATATCAGCAGTATTCATAATGACCATATTATTACAGGAGACACCACTATATCAGCAGTATTCATAATGACCATATTATTACAGGAGACACCACTATATCAGCAGTATTCATCATGACCATAGTATTACAGATACAGGAGACACCACTATATCAGCAGTATTCATAATGACCATATTATTACAGGAGACACCACTATATCAGCAGTATTCATAATGACCATATTATTACAGATACAGGAGACACCACTATATCAGCAGTATTCATAATGACCATATTATTACAGGAGACACCACTATATCAGCAGTATTCATAATGACCATATTATTACAGGAGACACCACTATATCAGCAGTATTCATAATGACCATATTATTACAGGAGACACCACTATATCAGCAGTATTCATAATGACCATATTATTACAGGAGACACCACTATATCAGCAGTATTCATAATGACCATATTATTACAGATACAGGAGACACCACAATATCAGCAGTATTCATAATGACCATATTATTACAGATACAGGAGACACCACTATATCAGCAGTATTCATAATGACCATATTATTACAGGAGACATCACTATATCAGCAGTATTCATAATGACCATATTATTACAGGAGACACCACTATATCAGCAGTATTCATAATGACCATATTATTACAGGAGAAACCACTATATCAGCAGTATTCATAATGACCATATTATTACAGATACAGGAGACACCACTATATCAGCAGTATTCATAATGACCATATTATTACAGGAGACACCACTATATCAGCAGTATTCATAATGACCATATTATTACAGGAGACACCACCATATCAGCAGTATTCATAATGACCATATTATTACAGGAGACACCACTATATCAGCAGTATTCATAATGACCATATTATTACAGATACAGGAGACACCACTATATCAGCAGTATTCATAATGACCATATTATTACAGGAGACACCACTATATCAGCAGTATTCATAATGACCATATTATTACAGATACAGGAGACACCACTATATCAGCAGTATTCATAATGACCATATTATTACAGGAGACACCACTATATCAGCAGTATTCATAATGACCATATTATTACAGGAGACAACACTATATCAGCAGTATTCATAATGACCATATTATTACAGATACAGGAGACACCACTATATCAGCAGTATTCATAATGACCATATTATTACAGATACAGGAGACACCACTATATCAGCAGTATTCATAATGACCATATTATAACAGGAGACATCACTATATCAGCAGTATTCATAATGACCATATTATTACAGGAGACACCACTATATCAGCAGTATTCATAATGACCATATTATTACAGATACAGGAGACACCACTATATCAGCAGTATTCATAATGACCATATTATTACCGGAGACACCACTATATCAGCTGTATTCATAATGACCATATTATTACAGGAGACTTCAATATATCAGCAGTATTCATAATGACCATATTATTACAGGAGACACCACTATATCAGCAGTATTCATAATGACCATATTATTACAGGAGACACCACTATATCAGCAGTATTCATAATGACCATATTATTACAGGAGACACCACTATATCAGCAGTATTCATAATGACCATATTATTACAGATACAGGAGACACCACTATATCAGCAGTATTCATAATGACCATATTATTACAGGAGACACCACTATATCAGCAGTATTCATAATGACCATATTATTACAGGAGACACCACTATATCAGCAGTATTCATAATGACCATATTATTACAGATACAGGAGACACCACTATATCAGCAGTATTCATAATGACCATATTATTACAGGAGACACCACTATATCAGCAGTATTCATAATGACCATATTATTACAGATACACGAGACACCACTATATCAGCAGTATTCATAATGACCATATTATTACAGGAGACACCACTATATCAGCAGTATTCATAATGACCATATTATTACAGATACAGGAGACACCACTATATCAGCAGTATTCATAATGACCATATTATTACAGATACAGGAGACACCACTATATCAGCAGTATTCATAATGACCATATTATTACAGGAGACACCACTATATCAGCAGTATTCATAATGACCATATTATTACAGGAGACACCACTATATCAGCAGTATTCATAATGACCATATTATTACAGATACAGGAGACACCACTATATCAGCAGTATTCATAATGACCATATTATTACAGGAGACACCACTATATCAGCAGTATTCATAATGACCATATTATTACAGATACACGAGACACCACTATATCAGCAGTATTCATAATGACCATATTATTACAGGAGACACCACTATATCAGCAGTATTCATAATGACCATATTATTACAGGAGACACCACTATATCAGCAGTATTCATAATGACCATATTATTACAGATACAGGAGACACCACAATATCAGCAGTATTCATAATGACCATATTATTACAGATACAGGAGACACCACTATATCAGCAGTATTCATAATGACCATATTATTACAGGAGACATCACTATATCAGCAGTATTCATAATGACCATATTATTACAGGAGAAACCACTATATCAGCAGTATTCATAATGACCATATTATTACAGATACAGGAGACACCACTATATCAGCAGTATTCATAATGACCATATTATTACAGGAGACACCACTATATCAGCAGTATTCATAATGACCATATTATTACAGGAGACACCACCATATCAGCAGTATTCATAATGACCATATTATTACAGGAGACACCACTATATCAGCAGTATTCATAATGACCATATTATTACAGATACAGGAGACACCACTATATCAGCAGTATTCATAATGACCATATTATTACAGGAGACACCACTATATCAGCAGTATTCATAATGACCATATTATTACAGATACAGGAGACACCACTATATCAGCAGTATTCATAATGACCATATTATTACAGGAGACACCACTATATCAGCAGTATTCATAATGACAATATTATTACAGGAGACACCACTATATCAGCAGTATTCATAATGACCATATTATTACAGATACAGGAGACACCACTATATCAGCAGTATTCATAATGACCATATTATTACAGGAGACACCACTATATCAGCAGTATTCATAATGACCATATTATTACAGGAGACACCACTATATCAGCAGTATTCATAATGACCATATTATTACAGATACAGGAGACACCACTATATCAGCAGTATTCATAATGACCATATTATTACAGATACAGGAGACACCACTATATCAGCAGTATTCATAATGACCATATTATTACAGATACAGGAGACACCACTATATCAGCAGTATTCATAATGACCATATTATTACAGGAGACACCACTATATCAGCAGTATTCATAATGACCATATTATAGTACAGGAGACACCACTATATCAGCAGTATTCATAATGACCATATTATTACAGGAGACACCACTATATCAGCAGTATTCATAATGACCATATTATTACAGGAGAAACCACTATACCAGCAGTATTCATAATGACCATATTATTACAGATACAGGAGACACCACTATATCAGCAGTATTCATAATGACCATATTATTACAGGAGACACCACCATATCAGCAGTATTCATAATGACCATATTATTACAGGAGACACCACTATATCAGCAGTATTCATAATGACCATATTATTACAGATACAGGAGACACCACTATATCAGCAGTATTCATAATGACCATATTATTACAGGAGACACCACTATATCAGCAGTATTCATAATGACCATATTATTACAGATACAGGAGACACCACTATATCAGCAGTATTCATAATGACCATATTATTACAGGAGACACCACTATATCAGCAGTATTCATAATGACCATATTATTACAGGAGACACCACTATATCAGCAGTATTCATAATGACCATATTATTACAGATACAGGAGACACCACTATATCAGCAGTATTCATAATGACCATATTATTACAGGAGACACCACTATATCAGCAGTATTCATAATGACCATATTATTACAGATACAGGAGAAACCACTATATCAGCAGTATTCATAATGACCATATTATTACAGGAGACACCACTATATCAGCAGTATTCATAATGACCATATTATTACAGATACACGAGACACCACTATATCAGCATTATTCATAATGACCATATTATTACAGGAGACACCACTATATCAGCAGTATTCATAATGACCATATTATTACAGATACAGGAGACACCACTATATCAGCAGTATTCATAATGACCATATTATTACAGATACAGGAGACACCACTATATCAGCAGTATTCATAATGACCATATTATTACAGGAGACACCACTATATCAGCAGTATTCATAATGACCATATTATTACAGGAGACACCACTATATCAGCAGTATTCATAATGACCATAGTATTACAGATACAGGAGACACCACTATATCAGCAGTATTCATAATGACCATATTATTACAGGAGACACCACTATATCAGCAGTATTCATAATGACCATATTATTACAGATACACGAGACACCACTATATCAGCAGTATTCATAATGACCATATTATTACAGGAGACACCACTATATCAGCAGTATTCATAATGACCATATTATTACAGGAGACACCACTATATCAGCAGTATTCATAATGACCATAGTATTACAGATACAGGAGACACCACTATATCAGCAGTATTCATAATGACCATATTATTACAGGAGACACCACTATATCAGCAGTATTCATAATGACCATATTATTACAGATACACGAGACACCACTATATCAGCAGTATTCATAATGACCATATTATTACAGGAGACACCACTATATCAGCAGTATTCATAATGACCATATTATTACAGGAGACACCACTATATCAGCAGTATTCATAATGACCATATTATTACAGATACAGGAGACACCACAATATCAGCAGTATTCATAATGACCATATTATTACAGATACAGGAGACACCACTATATCAGCAGTATTAATAATGACCATATTATTACAGGAGACATCACTATATCAGCAGTATTCATAATGACCATATTATTACAGGAGAAACCACTATATCAGCAGTATTCATAATGACCATATTATTACAGATACAGGAGACACCACTATATCAGCAGTATTCATAATGACCATATTATTACAGGAGACACCACTATATCAGCAGTATTCATAATGACCATATTATTACAGGAGACACCACCATATCAGCAGTATTCATAATGACCATATTATTACAGGAGACACCACTATATCAGCAGTATTCATAATGACCATATTATTACAGATACAGGAGACACCACTATATCAGCAGTATTCATAATGACCATATTATTACAGGAGACACCACTATATCAGCAGTATTCATAATGACCATATTATTACAGATACAGGAGACACCACTATATCAGCAGTATTCATAATGACCATATTATTACAGGAGACACCACTATATCAGCAGTATTCATAATGACAATATTATTACAGGAGACACCACTATATCAGCAGTATTCATAATGACCATATTATTACAGATACAGGAGACACCACTATATCAGCAGTATTCATAATGACCATATTATTACAGGAGACACCACTATATCAGCAGTATTCATAATGACCATATTATTACAGGAGACACCACTATATCAGCAGTATTCATAATGACCATATTATTACAGATACAGGAGACACCACTATATCAGCAGTATTCATAATGACCATATTATTACAGATACAGGAGACACCACTATATCAGCAGTATTCATAATGACCATATTATTACAGATACAGGAGACACCACTATATCAGCAGTATTCATAATGACCATATTATTACAGGAGACACCACTATATCAGCAGTATTCATAATGACCATATTATTACAGGAGACACCACTATTTCAGCAGTATTCATAATGACCATATTATTACAGGAGACACCACTATATCAGCAGTATTCATAATGACCATATTATTACAGGAGAAACCACTATACCAGCAGTATTCATAATGACCATATTATTACAGATACAGGAGACACCACTATATCAGCAGTATTCATAATGACCATATTATTACAGGAGACACCACTATATCAGCAGTATTCATAATGACCATATTATTACAGGAGACACCACCATATCAGCAGTATTCATAATGACCATATTATTACAGGAGACACCACTATATCAGCAGTATTCATAATGACCATATTATTACAGATACAGGAGACACCACTATATCAGCAGTATTCATAATGACCATATTATTACAGGAGACACCACTATATCAGCAGTATTCATAATGACCATATTATTACAGATACAGGAGACACCACTATATCAGCAGTATTCATAATGACCATATTATTACAGGAGACACCACTATATCAGCAGTATTCATAATGACCATATTATTACAGGAGACACCACTATATCAGCAGTATTCATAATGACCATATTATTACAGATACAGGAGACACCACTATATCAGCAGTATTCATAATGACCATATTATTACAGGAGACACCACTATATCAGCAGTATTCATAATGACCATATTATTACAGGAGACACCACTATATCAGCAGTATTCATAATGACCATATTATTACAGATACAGGAGACACCACTATATCAGCAGTATTCATAATGACCATATTATTACAGATACAGGAGACACCACTATATCAGCAGTATTCATAATGACCATATTATTACAGATACAGGAGACACCACTATATCAGCAGTATTCATAATGACCATATTATTACAGGAGACACCACTATATCAGCAGTATTCATAATGACCATATTATTACAGGAGACACCACTATTTCAGCAGTATTCATAATGACCATATTATTACAGGAGACACCACTTTATCAGCAGTATTCATAATGACCATATTATTACAGATACAGGAGACACCACTATATCAGCAGTATTCATAATGACCATATTATTACAGGAGACACCACTATATCAGCAGTATTCATAATGACCATATTATTACAGATACAGGAGACACCACTATATCACCAGTATTCATAATGACCATATTATTACAGGAGACACCACTATATCAGCAGTATTCATAATGACCATATTATTACAGATACAGGAGACACCACTATATCAGCAGTATTCATAATGACCATATTATTACAGGAGACACCACTATATCAGCAGTATTCATAATGACCATATTATTACAGGAGACACCACTATATCAGCAGTATTCATAATGACCATATTATTACAGATACAGGAGACACCACTATATCAGCAGTATTCATAATGACCATATTATTACAGGAGACACCACTATATCAGCAGTATTCATAATGACCATATTATTACAGGAGACACCACTATATCAGCAGTATTCACAATGACCATATTATTACAGGAGACATCACTATATCAGCAGTATTCATAATGACCATATTATTACAGGAGACACCACTATATCAGCATTATTCATAATGACCATATTATTACAGGAGACACCACTATATCAGCAGTATTCATAATGACCATATTATTACAGGAGACACCACTATATCAGCAGTATTCATAATGACCATATTATTACAGGAGACACCACTATATCAGCAGTATTCATAATGACCATATTATTACAGGAGACACCACTATATCAGCAGTATTCATAATGACCATATTATTACAGATACAGGAGACACCACTATATCAGCAGTATTCATAATGACCATATTATTACAGATACAGGAGACACCACTATATCAGCAGTATTCATAATGACCATATTATTACAGGAGACATCACTATATCAGCAGTATTCATAATGACCATATTATTACAGGAGAAACCACTATATCAGCAGTATTCATAATGACCATATTATTACAGATACAGGAGACACCACTATATCAGCAGTATTCATAATGACCATATTATTACAGGAGACACCACTATATCAGCAGTATTCATAATGACCATATTATTACAGGAGACACCACCATATCAGCAGTATTCATAATGACCATATTATTACAGGAGACACCACTATATCAGCAGTATTCATAATGACCATATTATTACAGATACAGGAGACACCACTATATCAGCAGTATTCATAATGACCATATTATTACAGGAGACACCACTATATCAGCAGTATTCATAATGACCATATTATTACAGGAGACACCACTATATCAGCAGTATTCATAATGACCATAGTATTACAGATACAGGAGACACCACTATATCAGCAGTATTCATAATGACCATATTATTACAGGAGACACCACTATATCAGCAGTATTCATAATGACCATATTATTACAGATACACGAGACACCACTATATCAGCAGTATTCATAATGACCATATTATTACAGGAGACACCACTATATCAGCAGTATTCATAATGACCATATTATTACAGGAGACACCACTATATCAGCAGTATTCATAATGACCATATTATTACAGATACAGGAGACACCACAATATCAGCAGTATTCATAATGACCATATTATTACAGATACAGGAGACACCACTATATCAGCAGTATTCATAATGACCATATTATTACAGGAGACATCACTATATCATCAGTATTCATAATGACCATATTATTACAGGAGAAACCACTATATCAGCAGTATTCATAATGACCATATTATTACAGATACAGGAGACACCACTATATCAGCAGTATTCATAATGACCATATTATTACAGGAGACACCACTATATCAGCAGTATTCATAATGACCATATTATTACAGGAGACATCACCATATCAGCAGTATTCATAATGACCATATTATTACAGGAGACACCACTATATCAGCAGTATTCATAATGACCATATTATTACAGATACAGGAGACACCACTATATCAGCAGTATTCATAATGACCATATTATTACAGGAGACACCACTATATCAGCAGTATTCATAATGACCATATTATTACAGATACAGGAGACACCACTATATCAGCAGTATTCATAATGACCATATTATTACAGGAGACACCACTATATCAGCAGTATTCATAATGACAATATTATTACAGGAGACACCACTATATCAGCAGTATTCATAATGACCATATTATTACAGATACAGGAGACACCACTATATCAGCAGTATTCATAATGACCATATTATTACAGGAGACACCACTATATCAGCAGTATTCATAATGACCATATTATTACAGGAGACACCACTATATCAGCAGTATTCATAATGACCATATTATTACAGATACAGGAGACACCACTATATCAGCAGTATTCATAATGACCATATTATTACAGATACAGGAGACACCACTATATCAGCAGTATTCATAATGACCATATTATTACAGATACAGGAGACACCACTATATCAGCAGTATTCATAATGACCATATTATTACAGGAGACACCACTATATCAGCAGTATTCATAATGACCATATTATTACAGGAGACACCACTATTTCAGCAGTATTCATAATGACCATATTATTACAGGAGACACCACTATATCAGCAGTATTCATAATGACCATATTATTACAGGAGAAACCACTATACCAGCAGTATTCATAATGACCATATTATTACAGATACAGGAGACACCACTATATCAGCAGTATTCATAATGACCATATTATTACAGGAGACACCACTATATCAGCAGTATTCATAATGACCATATTATTACAGGAGACACCACCATATCAGCAGTATTCATAATGACCATATTATTACAGGAGACACCACTATATCAGCAGTATTCATAATGACCATATTATTACAGATACAGGAGACACCACTATATCAGCAGTATTCATAATGACCATATTATTACAGGAGACACCACTATATCAGCAGTATTCATAATGACCATATTATTACAGATACAGGAGACACCACTATATCAGCAGTATTCATAATGACCATATTATTACAGGAGACACCACTATATCAGCAGTATTCATAATGACCATATTATTACAGGAGACACCACTATATCAGCAGTATTCATAATGACCATATTATTACAGATACAGGAGACACCACTATATCAGCAGTATTCATAATGACCATATTATTACAGGAGACACCACTATATCAGCAGTATTCATAATGACCATATTATTACAGGAGACACCACTATATCAGCAGTATTCATAATGACCATATTATTACAGATACAGGAGACACCACTATATCAGCAGTATTCATAATGACCATATTATTACAGATACAGGAGACACCACTATATCAGCAGTATTCATAATGACCATATTATTACAGATACAGGAGACACCACTATATCAGCAGTATTCATAATGACCATATTATTACAGGAGACACCACTATATCAGCAGTATTCATAATGACCATATTATTACAGGAGACACCACTATTTCAGCAGTATTCATAATGACCATATTATTACAGGAGACACCACTTTATCAGCAGTATTCATAATGACCATATTATTACAGATACAGGAGACACCACTATATCAGCAGTATTCATAATGACCATATTATTACAGGAGACACCACTATATCAGCAGTATTCATAATGACCATATTATTACAGATACAGGAGACACCACTATATCACCAGTATTCATAATGACCATATTATTACAGGAGACACCACTATATCAGCAGTATTCATAATGACCATATTATTACAGATACAGGAGACACCACTATATCAGCAGTATTCATAATGACCATATTATTACAGGAGACACCACTATATCAGCAGTATTCATAATGACCATATTATTACAGGAGACACCACTATATCAGCAGTATTCATAATGACCATATTATTACAGGAGACACCACTATATCAGCAGTATTCACAATGACCATATTATTACAGGAGACATCACTATATCAGCAGTATTCATAATGACCATATTATTACAGGAGACACCACTATATCAGCATTATTCATAATGACCATATTATTACAGGAGACACCACTATATCAGCAGTATTCATAATGACCATATTATTACAGGAGACACCACTATATCAGCAGTATTCATAATGACCATATTATTACAGGAGACACCACTATATCAGCAGTATTCATAATGACCATATTATTACAGGAGACACCACTATATCAGCAGTATTCATAATGACCATATTATTACAGATACAGGAGACACCACTATATCAGCAGTATTCATAATGACCATATTATTACAGATACAGGAGACACCACTATATCAGCAGTATTCATAATGACCATATTATTACAGATACAGGAGACACCACTATATCAGCAGTATTCATAATGTCCATATTATTACAGGAGACACCACTATATCAGCAGTATTCATAATGACCATATTATTACAGGAGACACCACTATATCAGCAGTATTCATAATGACCATATTATTACAGGAGACACCACTATATCAGCAGTATTCATAATGACCATATTATTACAGATACAGGAGACACCACTATATCAGCAGTATTCATAATGACCATATTATTACAGGAGACACCACTATATCAGCAGTATTCATAATGACCATATTATTACAGATACAGGAGACACCACTATATCAGCAGTATTCATAATGACCATATTATTACAGGAGACACCACTATATCAGCAGTATTCATAATGACCATATTATTACAGGAGACACCACTATATCAGCAGTATTCATAATGACCATATTATTACAGATACAGGAGACACCACTATATCAGCAGTATTCATAATGACCATATTATTACAGATACAGGAGACACCACTATATCAGCAGTATTCATAATGACCATATTATTACAGATACAGGAGACACCACTATATCAGCAGTATTCATAATGACCATATTATTACAGGAGACACCACTATATCAGCAGTATTCATACTGACCATATTATTACAGGAGACACCACTATATCAGCAGTATTCATAATGACCATATTATTACAGGAGACACCACTTTATCAGCAGTATTCATAATGACAGTATTATTACAGATACAGGAGACACCACTATATCAGCAGTATTCATAATGACCATATTATTACAGGAGACACCACTATATCAGCAGTATTCATAATGACCATATTATTACAGATACAGGAGACACCACTATATCACCAGTATTCATAATGACCATATTATTACAGGAGACACCACTATATCAGCAGTATTCATAATGACCATATTATTACAGATACAGGAGACACCACTATATCAGCAGTATTCATAATGACCATATTATTACAGGAGACACCACTATATCAGCAGTATTCATAATGACCATATTATTACAGATACAGGAGACACCACAATATCAGCAGTATTCATAATGACCATATTATTACAGATACAGGAGACACCACTATATCAGCAGTATTCATAATGACCATATTATTACAGGAGACATCACTATATCAGCAGTATTCATAATGACCATATTATTACAGGAGAAACCACTATATCAGCAGTATTCATAATGACCATATTATTACAGATACAGGAGACACCACTATATCAGCAGTATTCATAATGACCATATTATTACAGGAGACACCACTATATCAGCAGTATTCATAATGACCATATTATTACAGGAGACACCACCATATCAGCAGTATTCATAATGACCATATTATTACAGGAGACACCACTATATCAGCAGTATTCATAATGACCATATTATTACAGATACAGGAGACACCACTATATCAGCAGTATTCATAATGACCATATTATTACAGGAGACACCACTATATCAGCAGTATTCATAATGACCATATTATTACAGGAGACACCACTATATCAGCAGTATTCATAATGACCATATTATTACAGGAGACACCACTATATCAGCAGTATTCATAATGACCATAGTATTACAGATACAGGAGACACCACTATATCAGCAGTATTCATAATGACCATATTATTACAGGAGACACCACTATATCAGCAGTATTCATAATGACCATATTATTACAGATACACGAGACACCACTATATCAGCAGTATTCATAATGACCATATTATTACAGGAGACACCACTATATCAGCAGTATTCATAATGACCATATTATTACAGGAGACACCACTATATCAGCAGTATTCATAATGACCATAGTATTACAGATACAGGAGACACCACTATATCAGCAGTATTCATAATGACCATATTATTACAGGAGACACCACTATATCAGCAGTATTCATAATGACCATATTATTACAGATCGAGACACCACTATATCAGCAGTATTCATAATGACCATATTATTACAGGAGACACCACTATATCAGCAGTATTCATAATGACCATATTATTACAGGAGACACCACTATATCAGCAGTATTCATAATGACCATATTATTACAGATACAGGAGACACCACAATATCAGCAGTATTCATAATGACCATATTATTACAGATACAGGAGACACCACTATATCAGCAGTATTAATAATGACCATATTATTACAGGAGACACCACTATATCAGCAGTATTCATAATGACCATATTATTACAGGAGAAACCACTATATCAGCAGTATTCATAATGACCATATTATTACAGATACAGGAGACACCACTATATCAGCAGTATTCATAATGACCATATTATTACAGGAGACACCACTATATCAGCAGTATTCATAATGACCATATTATTACAGGAGACACCACCATATCAGCAGTATTCATAATGACCATATTATTACAGGAGACACCACTATATCAGCAGTATTCATAATGACCATATTATTACAGATACAGGAGACACCACTATATCAGCAGTATTCATAATGACCATATTATTACAGGAGACACCACTATATCAGCAGTATTCATAATGACCATATTATATACAGGAGACACCACTATATCAGCAGTATTCATAATGACCATATTATTACAGGAGACACCACTATATCAGCAGTATTCATAATGACAATATTATTACAGGAGACACCACTATATCAGCAGTATTCATAATGACCATATTATTACAGATACAGGAGACACCACTATATCAGCAGTATTCATAATGACCATATTATTACAGGAGACACCACTATATCAGCAGTATTCATAATGACCATATTATTACAGGAGACACCACTATATCAGCAGTATTCATAATGACCATATTATTACAGATACAGGAGACACCACTATATCAGCAGTATTCATAATGACCATATTATTACAGATACAGGAGACACCACTATATCAGCAGTATTCATAATGACCATATTATTACAGATACAGGAGACACCACTATATCAGCAGTATTCATAATGACCATATTATTACAGGAGACACCACTATATCAGCAGTATTCATAATGACCATATTATTACAGGAGACACCACTATTTCAGCAGTATTCATAATGACCATATTATTACAGGAGACACCACTATATCAGCAGTATTCATAATGACCATATTATTACAGGAGAAACCACTATACCAGCAGTATTCATAATGACCATATTATTACAGATACAGGAGACACCACTATATCAGCAGTATTCATAATGACCATATTATTACAGGAGACACCACTATATCAGCAGTATTCATAATGACCATATTATTACAGGAGACACCACCATATCAGCAGTATTCATAATGACCATATTATTACAGGAGACACCACTATATCAGCAGTATTCATAATGACCATATTATTACAGATACAGGAGACACCACTATATCAGCAGTATTCATAATGACCATATTATTACAGGAGACACCACTATATCAGCAGTATTCATAATGACCATATTATTACAGATACAGGAGACACCACTATATCAGCAGTATTCATAATGACCATATTATTACAGGAGACACCACTATATCAGCAGTATTCATAATGACCATATTATTACAGGAGACACCACTATATCAGCAGTATTCATAATGACCATATTATTACAGATACAGGAGACACCACTATATCAGCAGTATTCATAATGACCATATTATTACAGGAGACACCACTATATCAGCAGTATTCATAATGACCATATTATTACAGGAGACACCACTATATCAGCAGTATTCATAATGACCATATTATTACAGATACAGGAGACACCACTATATCAGCAGTATTCATAATGACCATATTATTACAGATACAGGAGACACCACTATATCAGCAGTATTCATAATGACCATATTATTACAGATACAGGAGACACCACTATATCAGCAGTATTCATAATGACCATATTATTACAGGAGACACCACTATATCAGCAGTATTCATAATGACCATATTATTACAGGAGACACCACTATTTCAGCAGTATTCATAATGACCATATTATTACAGGAGACACCACTTTATCAGCAGTATTCATAATGACCATATTATTACAGATACAGGAGACACCACTATATCAGCAGTATTCATAATGACCATATTATTACAGGAGACACCACTATATCAGCAGTATTCATAATGACCATATTATTACAGATACAGGAGACACCACTATATCAGCAGTATTCATAATGACCATATTATTACAGGAGACACCACTATATCAGCAGTATTCATAATGACCATATTATTACAGATACAGGAGACACCACTATATCAGCAGTATTCATAATGACCATATTATTACAGGAGACACCACTATATCAGCAGTATTCATAATGACCATATTATTACAGGAGACACCACTATATCAGCAGTATTCATAATGACCATATTATTACAGATACAGGAGACACCACTATATCAGCAGTATTCATAATGACCATATTATTACAGGAGACACCACTATATCAGCAGTATTCATAATGACCATATTATTACAGGAGACACCACTATATCAGCAGTATTCACAATGACCATATTATTACAGGAGACATCACTATATCAGCAGTATTCATAATGACCATATTATGATACAGGAGACACCACTATATCAGCATTATTCATAATGACCATATTATTACAGGAGACACCACTATATCAGCAGTATTCATAATGACCATATTATTACAGGAGACACCACTATATCAGCAGTATTCATAATGACCATATTATTACAGGAGACACCACTATATCAGCAGTATTCATAATGACCATATTATTACAGGAGACACCACTATATCAGCAGTATTCATAATGACCATATTATTACAGATACAGGAGACACCACTATATCAGCAGTATTCATAATGACCATATTATTACAGATACAGGAGACACCACTATATCAGCAGTATTCATAATGACCATATTATATACAGGAGACATCACTATATCAGCAGTATTCATAATGACCATATTATTACAGGAGAAACCACTATATCAGCAGTATTCATAATGACCATATTATTACAGATACAGGAGACACCACTATATCAGCAGTATTCATAATGACCATATTATTACAGGAGACACCACTATATCAGCAGTATTCATAATGACCATATTATTACAGGAGACACCACCATATCAGCAGTATTCATAATGACCATATTATTACAGGAGACACCACTATATCAGCAGTATTCATAATGACCATATTATTACAGATACAGGAGACACCACTATATCAGCAGTATTCATAATGACCATATTATTACAGGAGACACCACTATATCAGCAGTATTCATAATGACCATATTATTACAGGAGACACCACTATATCAGCAGTATTCATAATGACCATAGTATTACAGATACAGGAGACACCACTATATCAGCAGTATTCATAATGACCATATTATTACAGGAGACACCACTATATCAGCAGTATTCATAATGACCATATTATTACAGATACGAGACACCACTATATCAGCAGTATTCATAATGACCATATTATTACAGGAGACACCACTATATCAGCAGTATTCATAATGACCATATTATTACAGGAGACACCACTATATCAGCAGTATTCATAATGACCATATTATTACAGATACAGGAGACACCACAATATCAGCAGTATTCATAATGACCATATTATTACAGATACAGGAGACACCACTATATCAGCAGTATTCATAATGACCATATTATTACAGGAGACATCACTATATCAGCAGTATTCATAATGACCATATTATTACAGGAGAAACCACTATATCAGCAGTATTCATAATGACCATATTATTACAGATACAGGAGACACCACTATATCAGCAGTATTCATAATGACCATATTATTACAGGAGACACCACTATATCAGCAGTATTCATAATGACCATATTATATACAGGAGACATCACCATATCAGCAGTATTCATAATGACCATATTATTACAGGAGACACCACTATATCAGCAGTATTCATAATGACCATATTATTACAGATACAGGAGACACCACTATATCAGCAGTATTCATAATGACCATATTATTACAGGAGACACCACTATATCAGCAGTATTCATAATGACCATATTATTACAGATACAGGAGACACCACTATATCAGCAGTATTCATAATGACCATATTATTACAGGAGACACCACTATATCAGCAGTATTCATAATGACAATATTATTACAGGAGACACCACTATATCAGCAGTATTCATAATGACCATATTATTACAGATACAGGAGACACCACTATATCAGCAGTATTCATAATGACCATATTATTACAGGAGACACCACTATATCAGCAGTATTCATAATGACCATATTATTACAGGAGACACCACTATATCAGCAGTATTCATAATGACCATATTATTACAGATACAGGAGACACCACTATATCAGCAGTATTCATAATGACCATATTATTACAGATACAGGAGACACCACTATATCAGCAGTATTCATAATGACCATATTATTACAGATACAGGAGACACCACTATATCAGCAGTATTCATAATGACCATATTATTACAGGAGACACCACTATATCAGCAGTATTCATAATGACCATATTATTACAGGAGACACCACTATTTCAGCAGTATTCATAATGACCATATTATTACAGGAGACACCACTATATCAGCAGTATTCATAATGACCATATTATTACAGGAGACACCACTATACCAGCAGTATTCATAATGACCATATTATTACAGATACAGGAGACACCACTATATCAGCAGTATTCATAATGACCATATTATTACAGGAGACACCACTATATCAGCAGTATTCATAATGACCATATTATTAGATACAGGAGACACCACCATATCAGCAGTATTCATAATGACCATATTATTACAGGAGACACCACTATATCAGCAGTATTCATAATGACCATATTATTACAGATACAGGAGACACCACTATATCAGCAGTATTCATAATGACCATATTATTACAGGAGACACCACTATATCAGCAGTATTCATAATGACCATATTATTACAGATACAGGAGACACCACTATATCAGCAGTATTCATAATGACCATATTATTACAGGAGACACCACTATATCAGCAGTATTCATAATGACCATATTATTACAGGAGACACCACTATATCAGCAGTATTCATAATGACCATATTATTACAGATACAGGAGACACCACTATATCAGCAGTATTCATAATGACCATATTATTACAGGAGACACCACTATATCAGCAGTATTCATAATGACCATATTATTACAGGAGACACCACTATATCAGCAGTATTCATAATGACCATATTATTACAGGAGACACCACTATATCAGCAGTATTCATAATGACCATATTATTACAGATACAGGAGACACCACTATATCAGCAGTATTCATAATGACCATATTATTACAGATACAGGAGACACCACTATATCAGCAGTATTCATAATGACCATATTATTACAGGAGACACCACTATATCAGCAGTATTCATAATGACCATATTATTACAGGAGACACCACTATTTCAGCAGTATTCATAATGACCATATTATTACAGGAGACACCACTTTATCAGCAGTATTCATAATGACCATATTATTACAGATACAGGAGACACCACTATATCAGCAGTATTCATAATGACCATATTATTACAGGAGACACCACTATATCAGCAGTATTCATAATGACCATATTATTACAGATACAGGAGACACCACTATATCAGCAGTATTCATAATGACCATATTATTACAGGAGACACCACTATATCAGCAGTATTCATAATGACCATATTATTCAGATACAGGAGACACCACTATATCAGCAGTATTCATAATGACCATATTATTACAGGAGACACCACTATATCAGCAGTATTCATAATGACCATATTATTACAGGAGACACCACTATATCAGCAGTATTCATAATGACCATATTATTACAGGAGACACCACTATATCAGCAGTATTCACAATGACCATATTATTACAGGAGACACCACTATATCAGCAGTATTCATAATGACCATATTATTACAGGAGACACCACTATATCAGCAGTATTCATAATGACCATATTATTACAGGAGACACCACTATATCAGCAGTATTCATAATGACCATATTATTACAGGAGACACCACTATATCAGCAGTATTCATAATGACCATATTATTACAGGAGACACCACTATATCAGCAGTATTCATAATGACCATATTATTACAGGAGACACCACTATATCAGCAGTATTCATAATGACCATATTATTACAGATACAGGAGACACCACTATATCAGCAGTATTCATAATGACCATATTATTACAGATACAGGAGACACCACTATATCAGCAGTATTCATAATGACCATATTATTACAGATACAGGAGACACCACTATATCAGCAGTATTCATAATGACCATATTATTACAGGAGACACCACTATATCAGCAGTATTCATAATGACCATATTATTACAGGAGACACCACTATATCAGCAGTATTCATAATGACCATATTATTACAGGAGACACCACTATATCAGCAGTATTCATAATGACCATATTATTACAGATACAGGAGACACCACTATATCAGCAGTATTCATAATGACCATATTATGATACAGGAGACACCACTATATCAGCAGTATTCATAATGACCATATTATTTACAGGAGACACCACTATATCAGCAGTATTCATAATGACCATATTATTACAGGAGACACCACTATATCAGCAGTATTCATAATGACCATATTATTACAGGAGACACCACTATATCAGCAGTATTCATAATGACCATATTATTACAGATACAGGAGACACCACTATATCAGCAGTATTCATAATGACCATATTATTACAGATACAGGAGACACCACTATATCAGCAGTATTCATAATGACCATATTATATACAGGAGACACCACTATATCAGCAGTATTCATAATGACCATATTATTACAGGAGACACCACTATATCAGCAGTATTCATAATGACCATATTATTACAGGAGACACCACTATTTCAGCAGTATTCATAATGACCATATTATTACAGGAGACACCACTTTATCAGCAGTATTCATAATGACCAGTATTATTACAGATACAGGAGACACCACTATATCAGCAGTATTCATAATGACCATATTATTACAGGAGACACCACTATATCAGCAGTATTCATAATGACCATATTATTACAGATACAGGAGACACCACTATATCAGCAGTATTCATAATGACCATATTATTACAGGAGACACCACTATATCAGCAGTATTCATAATGACCATATTATTACAGATACAGGAGACACCACTATATCAGCAGTATTCATAATGACCATATTATTACAGGAGACACCACTATATCAGCAGTATTCATAATGACCATATTATTACAGATACAGGAGACACCACAATATCAGCAGTATTCATAATGACCATATTATTAAGATACAGGAGACACCACTATATCAGCAGTATTCATAATGACCATATTATAATACAGGAGACATCACTATATCAGCAGTATTCATAATGACCATATTATTACAGGAGAAACCACTATATCAGCAGTATTCATAATGACCATATTATTAGATACAGGAGACACCACTATATCAGCAGTATTCATAATGACCATATTATTACAGGAGACACCACTATATCAGCAGTATTCATAATGACCATATTATATACAGGAGACACCACCATATCAGCAGTATTCATAATGACCATATTATTACAGGAGACACCACTATATCAGCAGTATTCATAATGACCATATTATTACAGATACAGGAGACACCACTATATCAGCAGTATTCATAATGACCATATTATTACAGGAGACACCACTATATCAGCAGTATTCATAATGACCATATTATTACAGATACAGGAGACACCACTATATCAGCAGTATTCATAATGACCATATTATTACAGGAGACACCACTATATCAGCAGTATTCATAATGACCATATTATTACAGGAGACACCACTATATCAGCAGTATTCATAATGACCATATTATTACAGATACAGGAGACACCACTATATCAGCAGTATTCATAATGACCATATTATTACAGGAGACACCACTATATCAGCAGTATTCATAATGACCATATTATTACAGGAGACACCACTATATCAGCAGTATTCATAATGACCATATTATTAGATACAGGAGACACCACTATATCAGCAGTATTCATAATGACCATATTATTACAGGAGACACCACTATATCAGCAGTATTCATAATGACCATATTATTACAGATACAGGAGACACCACTATATCAGCAGTATTCATAATGACCATATTATTACAGGAGACACCACTATATCAGCAGTATTCATAATGACCATATTATAGTACAGGAGACACCACTATTTCAGCAGTATTCATAATGACCATATTATATACAGGAGACACCACTATATCAGCAGTATTCATAATGACCATATTATTACAGGAGAAACCACTATATCAGCAGTATTCATAATGACCATATTATTACAGATACAGGAGACACCACTATATCAGCAGTATTCATAATGACCATATTATTACAGGAGACACCACTATATCAGCAGTATTCATAATGACCATATTATTACAGGAGACACCACCATATCAGCAGTATTCATAATGACCATATTATTACAGGAGACACCACTATATCAGCAGTATTCATAATGACCATATTATTAATACAGGAGACACCACTATATCAGCAGTATTCATAATGACCATATTATTACAGGAGACACCACTATATCAGCAGTATTCATAATGACCATATTATTACAGATACAGGAGACACCACTATATCAGCAGTATTCATAATGACCATATTATTACAGGAGACACCACTATATCAGCAGTATTCATAATGACCATATTATTACAGGAGACACCACTATATCAGCAGTATTCATAATGACCATATTATTACAGGAGACACCACTATATCAGCAGTATTCATAATGACCATATTATGTACAGGAGACACCACTATATCAGCAGTATTCATAATGACCATATTATTACAGGAGACACCACTATATCAGCAGTATTCATAATGACCATATTATTACAGATACAGGAGACACCACTATATCAGCAGTATTCATAATGACCATATTATTAAGATACAGGAGACACCACTATATCAGCAGTATTCATAATGACCATATTATTAAGATACAGGAGACACCACTATATCAGCAGTATTCATAATGACCATATTATATACAGGAGACACCACTATATCAGCAGTATTCATAATGACCATATTATTACAGGAGACACCACTATATCAGCAGTATTCATAATGACCATATTATTACAGGAGACACCACTATATCAGCAGTATTCATAATGACCATATTATTACAGATACAGGAGACACCACTATATCAGCAGTATTCATAATGACCATATTATTACAGGAGACACCACTATATCAGCAGTATTCATAATGACCATATTATTACAGATACAGGAGACACCACTATATCAGCAGTATTCATAATGACCATATTATTACAGGAGACACCACTATATCAGCAGTATTCATAATGACCATATTATACAGATACAGGAGACACCACTATATCAGCAGTATTCATAATGACCATATTATTACAGGAGACACCACTATATCAGCAGTATTCATAATGACCATATTATTACAGGAGACACCACTATATCAGCAGTATTCATAATGACCATATTATTACAGATACAGGAGACACCACTATATCAGCAGTATTCATAATGACCATATTATTACAGGAGACACCACTATATCAGCAGTATTCATAATGACCATATTATAGTACAGGAGACACCACTATATCAGCAGTATTCACAATGACCATATTATTACAGGAGACACCACTATATCAGCAGTATTCATAATGACCATATTATTACAGGAGACACCACTATATCAGCAGTATTCATAATGACCATATTATTACAGGAGACACCACTATATCAGCAGTATTCATAATGACCATATTATTACAGGAGACACCACTATATCAGCAGTATTCATAATGACCATATTATTACAGGAGACACCACTATATCAGCAGTATTCATAATGACCATATTATTACAGGAGACACCACTATATCAGCAGTATTCATAATGACCATATTATTAGATACAGGAGACACCACTATATCAGCAGTATTCATAATGACCATATTATTATACAGGAGACACCACTATATCAGCAGTATTCATAATGACCATATTATTACAGATACAGGAGACACCACTATATCAGCAGTATTCATAATGACCATATTATTACAGGAGACACCACTATATCAGCAGTATTCATAATGACCATATTATTACAGGAGACACCACTATATCAGCAGTATTCATAATGACCATATTATTACAGGAGACACCACTATATCAGCAGTATTCATAATGACCATATTATTACAGATACAGGAGACACCACTATATCAGCAGTATTCATAATGACCATATTATTACAGGAGACACCACTATATCAGCAGTATTCATAATGACCATATTATTACAGATACAGGAGACACCACTATATCAGCAGTATTCATAATGACCATATTATTACAGGAGACACCACTATATCAGCAGTATTCATAATGACCATATTATTACAGGAGACACCACTATATCAGCAGTATTCATAATGACCATATTATTACAGATACAGGAGACACCACTATATCAGCAGTATTCATAATGACCATATTATTACAGATACAGGAGACACCACTATATCAGCAGTATTCATAATGACCATATTATTACAGATACAGGAGACACCACTATATCAGCAGTATTCATAATGACCATATTATTACAGGAGACACCACTATATCAGCAGTATTCATACTGACCATATTATTACAGGAGACACCACTATATCAGCAGTATTCATAATGACCATATTATTACAGGAGAAACCACTATACCAGCAGTATTCATAATGACCATATTATTACAGATACAGGAGACACCACTATATCAGCAGTATTCATAATGACCATATTATTACAGGAGACACCACTATATCAGCAGTATTCATAATGACCATATTATTACAGGAGACACCACCATATCAGCAGTATTCATAATGACCATATTATTACAGGAGACACCACTATATCAGCAGTATTCATAATGACCATATTATTACAGTACAGGAGACACCACTATATCAGCAGTATTCATAATGACCATATTATAAGATACAGGAGACACCACTATATCAGCAGTATTCATAATGACCATATTATTACAGATACAGGAGACACCACTATATCAGCAGTATTCATAATGACCATATTATTACAGGAGACACCACTATATCAGCAGTATTCATAATGACCATATTATTACAGGAGACACCACTATATCAGCAGTATTCATAATGACCATATTATTACAGATACAGGAGACACCACTATATCAGCAGTATTCATAATGACCATATTATTACAGGAGACACCACTATATCAGCAGTATTCATAATGACCATATTATTACAGGAGACACCACTATATCAGCAGTATTCATAATGACCATATTATTACAGATACAGGAGACACCACTATATCAGCAGTATTCATAATGACCATATTATTACAGATACAGGAGACACCACTATATCAGCAGTATTCATAATGACCATATTATTACAGATACAGGAGACACCACTATATCAGCAGTATTCATAATGACCATATTATTACAGGAGACACCACTATATCAGCAGTATTCATAATGACCATATTATTACAGGAGACACCACTATATCAGCAGTATTCATAATGACCATATTATTACAGGAGACACCACTTTATCAGCAGTATTCATAATGACCATATTATTACAGATACAGGAGACACCACTATATCAGCAGTATTCATAATGACCATATTATTACAGGAGACACCACTATATCAGCAGTATTCATAATGACCATATTATTACAGATACAGGAGACACCACTATATCAGCAGTATTCATAATGACCATATTATTACAGGAGACACCACTATATCAGCAGTATTCATAATGACCATATTATTACAGATACAGGAGACACCACTATATCAGCAGTATTCATAATGACCATATTATTACAGGAGACACCACTATATCAGCAGTATTCATAATGACCATATTATTACAGGAGACACCACTATATCAGCAGTATTCATAATGACCATATTATTACAGATACAGGAGACACCACTATATCAGCAGTATTCATAATGACCATATTATTACAGGAGACACCACTATATCAGCAGTATTCATAATGACCATATTATTACAGGAGACACCACTATATCAGCAGTATTCACAATGACCATATTATTACAGGAGACATCACTATATCAGCAGTATTCATAATGACCATATTATTACAGGAGACACCACTATATCAGCATTATTCATAATGACCATATTATTACAGGAGACACCACTATATCAGCAGTATTCATAATGACCATATTATTACAGGAGACACCACTATATCAGCAGTATTCATAATGACCATATTATTACAGGAGACACCACTATATCAGCAGTATTCATAATGACCATATTATTACAGGAGACACCACTATATCAGCAGTATTCATAATGACCATATTATTACAGATACAGGAGACACCACTATATCAGCAGTATTCATAATGACCATATTATTACAGATACAGGAGACACCACTATATCAGCAGTATTCATAATGACCATATTATTACAGATACAGGAGACACCACTATATCAGCAGTATTCATAATGTCCATATTATTACAGGAGACACCACTATATCAGCAGTATTCATAATGACCATATTATTACAGGAGACACCACTATATCAGCAGTATTCATAATGACCATATTATTACAGGAGACACCACTATATCAGCAGTATTAATAATGACCATATTATTACAGATACAGGAGACACCACTATATCAGCAGTATTCATAATGACCATATTATTACAGGAGACACCACTATATCAGCAGTATTCATAATGACCATATTATTACAGATACAGGAGACACCACTATATCAGCAGTATTCATAATGACCATATTATTACAGGAGACACCACTATATCAGCAGTATTCATAATGACCATATTATTACAGGAGACACCACTATATCAGCAGTATTCATAATGACCATATTATTACAGATACAGGAGACACCACTATATCAGCAGTATTCATAATGACCATATTATTACAGATACAGGAGACACCACTATATCAGCAGTATTCATAATGACCATATTATTACAGATACAGGAGACACCACTATATCAGCAGTATTCATAATGACCATATTATTACAGGAGACACCACTATATCAGCAGTATTCATACTGACCATATTATTACAGGAGACACCACTATTTCAGCAGTATTCATAATGACCATATTATTACAGGAGACACCACTTTATCAGCAGTATTCATAATGACAGTATTATTACAGATACAGGAGACACCACTATATCAGCAGTATTCATAATGACCATATTATTACAGGAGACACCACTATATCAGCAGTATTCATAATGACCATATTATTACAGATACAGGAGACACCACTATATCAGCAGTATTCATAATGACCATATTATTACAGGAGACACCACTATATCAGCAGTATTCATAATGACCATATTATTACAGATACAGGAGACACCACTATATCAGCAGTATTCATAATGACCATATTATTACAGGAGACACCACTATATCAGCAGTATTCATAATGACCATATTATTACAGGAGACACCACTATATCAGCAGTATTCATAATGACCATATTATTACAGATACAGGAGACACCACTATATCAGCAGTAATCATAATGACCATATTATTACAGATACAGGAGACACCACTATATCAGCAGTATTCATAATGACCATATTATTACAGGAGACACCACTATATCAGCAGTATTCATAATGACCATATTATTACAGGAGACACCACTATATCAGCAGTATTCACAATGACCATATTATTACAGGAGACATCACTATATCAGCAGTATTCATAATGACCATATTATTACAGGAGACACCACTATATCAGCATTATTCATAATGACCATATTATTACAGGAGACACCACTATATCAGCAGTATTCATAATGACCATATTATTACAGGAGACACCACTATATCAGCAGTATTCATAATGACCATATTATTACAGGAGACACCACTATATCAGCAGTATTCATAATGACCATATTATTACAGGAGACACCACTATATCAGCAGTATTCATAATGACCATATTATTACAGATACAGGAGACACCACTATATCAGCAGTATTCATAATGACCATATTATTACAGATACAGGAGACACCACTATATCAGCAGTATTCATAATGACCATATTATTACAGGAGACACCACTATATCAGCAGTATTCATAATGACCATATTATTACAGATACAGGAGACACCACTATATCAGCAGTATTCATAATGTCCATATTATTACAGGAGACACCACTATATCAGCAGTATTCATAATGACCATATTATTACAGGAGACACCACTATATCAGCAGTATTCATAATGACCATATTATTACAGGAGACACCACTATATCAGCAGTATTCATAATGACCATATTATTACAGATACAGGAGACACCACTATATCAGCAGTATTCATAATGACCATATTATTACAGGAGACACCACTATATCAGCAGTATTCATAATGACCATATTATTACAGATACAGGAGACACCACTATATCAGCAGTATTCATAATGACCATATTATTACAGGAGACACCACTATATCAGCAGTATTCATAATGACCATATTATTACAGATACAGGAGACACCACTATATCAGCAGTATTCATAATGACCATATTATTACAGATACAGGAGACACCACTATATCAGCAGTATTCATAATGACCATATTATTACAGGAGACACCACTATATCAGCAGTATTCATAATGACCATATTATTACAGATACAGGAGACACCACTATATCAGCAGTATTCATAATGACCATATTATTACAGGAGACACCACTATATCAGCAGTATTCATAATGACCATATTATTACAGGAGACACCACTATATCAGCAGTATTCATAATGACCATATTATTACAGATACAGGAGACACCACTATATCAGCAGTATTCATAATGACCATATTATTACAGGAGACACCACTATATCAGCAGTATTCATAATGACCATATTATTACAGATACAGGAGACACCACTATATCAGCAGTATTCATTATGACCATATTATTACAGGAGACACCACTATATCAGCAGTATTCATAATGACCATATTATTACAGGAGACACCACTATATCAGCAGTATTCATAATGACCATATTATTACAGATACAGGAGACACCACTATATCAGCATTATTCATAATGACAATATTATTACAGGAGACACCACTATATCAGCAGTATTCATAATGACCATATTATTACAGGAGACACCACTATATCAGCAGTATTCATAATGACCATATTATTACAGTTACAGGAGACACCACTATATCAGCAGTATTCATAATGACCATATTATTACAGATACAGGAGACACCACTATATCAGCAGTATTCATAATGACCATATTATTACAGGAGACACCACTATATCAGCAGTATTCATAATGACCATATTATTACAGGAGACACCACTATATCAGCAGTATTCACAATGACCATATTATTACAGGAGACATCACTATATCAGCAGTATTCATAATGACCATATTATTACAGGAGACACCACTATATCAGCATTATTCATAATGACCATATTATTACAGGAGACACCACTATATCAGCAGTATTCATAATGACCATTTTATTACAGGAGACACCACTATATCAGCAGTATTCATAATGACCATATTATTACAGGAGACACCACTATATCAGCAGTATTCATAATGACCATATTATTACAGGAGACACCACTATATCAGCAGTATTCATAATGACCATATTATTACAGATACAGGAGACACCACTATATCAGCAGTATTCATAATGACCATATTATTACAGATACAGGAGACACCACTATATCAGCAGTATTCATAATGACCATATTATTACAGGAGACACCACTATATCAGCAGTATTCATAATGACCACATTATTACAGATACAGGAGACACCACTATATCAGCAGTATTCATAATGTCCATATTATTACAGGAGACACCACTATATCAGCAGTATTCATAATGACCATATTATTACAGGAGACACCACTATATCAGCAGTATTCATAATGACCATATTATTACAGGAGACACCACTATATCAGCAGTATTCATAATGACCATATTATTACAGATACAGGAGACACCACTATATCAGCAGTATTCATAATGACCATATTATTACAGGAGACACCACTATATCAGCAGTATTCATAATGACCATATTATTACAGATACAGGAGACACCACTATATCAGCAGTATTCATAATGACCATATTATTACAGGAGACACCACTATATCAGCAGTATTCATAATGACCATATTATTACAGATACAGGAGACACCACTATATCAGCAGTATTCATAATGACCATATTATTACAGATACAGGAGACACCACTATATCAGCAGTATTCATAATGACCATATTATTACAGGAGACACCACTATATCAGCAGTATTCATAATGACCATATTATTACAGATACAGGAGACACCACTATATCAGCAGTATTCATAATGACCATATTATTACAGGAGACACCACTATATCAGCAGTATTCATAATGACCATATTATTACAGGAGACACCACTATATCAGCAGTTTTCATAATGACCATATTATTACAGATACAGGAGACACCACTATATCAGCAGTATTCATAATGACCATATTATTACAGGAGACACCACTGTATCAGCAGTATTCATAATGACCATATTATTACAGGAGACACCACTATATCAGCAGTATTCATAATGACCATATTATTACAGGAGACACCACTATATCAGCAGTATTCATAATGACCATAGTATTACAGGAGACACCACTATATCAGCAGTATTCATAATGACCATATTATTACAGGAGACACCACTATATCAGCAGTATTCATAATGTCCATATTATTACAGGAGACACCACTATATCAGCAGTATTCATAATGACCATATTATTACAGGAGACACCACTATATCAGCAGTATTCATAATGACCATATTATTACAGGAGACACCACTATATCAGCAGTATTCATAATGACCATATTATTACAGATACAGGAGACACCACTATATCAGCAGTATTCATAATGACCATATTATTACAGATACAGGAGACACCACTATATCAGCAGTATTCATAATGACCATATTATTACAGATACAGGAGACACCACTATATCAGCAGTATTCATAATGACCATATTATTACAGATACAGGAGACACCACTATATCAGCAGTATTCATAATGACCATATTATTACAGGAGACACCACTATATCAGCAGTATTCATAATGACCATATTATTACAGATACAGGAGACACCACTATATCAGCAGTATTCATAATGACCATATTATTACAGGAGACACCACTATATCAGCAGTATTCATAATGACCATATTATTACAGGAGACACCACTATATCAGCAGTATTCATAATGACCATATTATTACAGATACAGGAGACACCACTATATCAGCAGTATTCATAATGACCATATTATTACAGGAGACACCACTATATCAGCAGTATTCATAATGACCATATTATTACAGATACAGGAGACACCACTATATCAGCAGTATTCATAATGACCATATTATTACAGGAGACACCACTATATCAGCAGTATTCATAATGACCATATTATTACAGGAGACACCACTATATCAGCAGTATTCATAATGACCATATTATTACAGATACAGGAGACACCACTATATCAGCATTATTCATAATGACAATATTATTACAGGAGACACCACTATATCAGCAGTATTCATAATGACCATATTATTACAGGAGACACCACTATATCAGCAGTATTCATAATGACCATATTATTACAGTTACAGGAGACACCACTATATCAGCAGTATTCATAATGACCATATTATTACAGATACAGGAGACACCACTATATCAGCAGTATTCATAATGACCATATTATTACAGGAGACACCACTATATCAGCAGTATTCATAATGACCATATTATTACAGGAGACACCACTATATCAGCAGTATTCACAATGACCATATTATTACAGGAGACATCACTATATCAGCAGTATTCATAATGACCATATTATTACAGGAGACACCACTATATCAGCATTATTCATAATGACCATATTATTACAGGAGACACCACTATATCAGCAGTATTCATAATGACCATATTATTACAGGAGACACCACTATATCAGCAGTATTCATAATGACCATATTATTACAGGAGACACCACTATATCAGCAGTATTCATAATGACCATATTATTACAGGAGACACCACTATATCAGCAGTATTCATAATGACCATATTATTACAGATACAGGAGACACCACTATATCAGCAGTATTCATAATGACCATATTATTACAGGAGACACCACTATATCAGCAGTATTCATAATGACCATATTATTACAGGAGACACCACTATATCAGCATTATTCATAATGACCATATTATTACAGGAGACACCACTATATCAGCAGTATTCATAATGACCATATTATTACAGGAGACACCACTATATCAGCAGTATTCATAATGACCATATTATTACAGGAGACACCACTATATCAGCAGTATTCATAATGACCATATTATTACAGGAGACACCACTATATCAGCAGTATTCATAATGACCATATTATTACAGATACAGGAGACACCACTATATCAGCAGTATTCATAATGACCATATTATTACAGGAGACACCACTATATCAGCAGTATTCATAATGACCATATTATTACAGATACAGGAGACACCACTATATCAGCAGTATTCATAATGACCATATTATTACAGGAGACACCACTATATCAGCAGTATTCATAATGACCATATTATTACAGGAGACACCACTATATCAGCAGTATTCATAATGACCATATTATTACAGATACAGGAGACACCACTATATCAGCAGTATTCATAATGACCATATTATTACAGGAGACACCACTATATCAGCAGTATTCATAATGACCATATTATTACAGATACAGGAGACACCACTATATCAGCAGTATTCATAATGACCATATTATTACAGGAGACACCACTATATCAGCAGTATTCATAATGACCATATTATTACAGGAGACACCACTATATCAGCAGTATTCATAATGACCATATTATTACAGATACAGGAGACACCACTATATCAGCATTATTCATAATGACAATATTATTACAGGAGACACCACTATATCAGCAGTATTCATAATGACCATATTATTACAGGAGACACCACTATATCAGCAGTATTCATAATGACCATATTATTACAGTTACAGGAGACACCACTATATCAGCAGTATTCATAATGACCATATTATTACAGATACAGGAGACACCACTATATCAGCAGTATTCATAATGACCATATTATTACAGGAGACACCACTATATCAGCAGTATTCATAATGACCATATTATTACAGGAGACACCACTATATCAGCAGTATTCACAATGACCATATTATTACAGGAGACATCACTATATCAGCAGTATTCATAATGACCATATTATTACAGGAGACACCACTATATCAGCATTATTCATAATGACCATATTATTACAGGAGACACCACTATATCAGCAGTATTCATAATGACCATATTATTACAGGAGACACCACTATATCAGCAGTATTCATAATGACCATATTATTACAGGAGACACCACTATATCAGCAGTATTCATAATGACCATATTATTACAGGAGACACCACTATATCAGCAGTATTCATAATGACCATATTATTACAGATACAGGAGACACCACTATATCAGCAGTATTCATAATGACCATATTATTACAGATACAGGAGACACCACTATATCAGCAGTATTCATAATGACCATATTATTACAGGAGACACCACTATATCAGCAGTATTCATAATGACCATATTATTACAGATACAGGAGACACCACTATATCAGCAGTATTCATAATGTCCATATTATTACAGGAGACACCACTATATCAGCAGTATTCATAATGACCATATTATTACAGGAGACACCACTATATCAGCAGTATTCATAATGACCATATTATTACAGGAGACACCACTATATCAGCAGTATTCATAATGACCATATTATTACAGATACAGGAGACACCACTATATCAGCAGTATTCATAATGACCATATTATTACAGGAGACACCACTATATCAGCAGTATTCATAATGACCATATTATTACAGATACAGGAGACACCACTATATCAGCAGTATTCATAATGACCATATTATTACAGGAGACACCACTATATCAGCAGTATTCATAATGACCATATTATTACAGATACAGGAGACACCACTATATCAGCAGTATTCATAATGACCATATTATTACAGATACAGGAGACACCACTATATCAGCAGTATTCATAATGACCATATTATTACAGGAGACACCACTATATCAGCAGTATTCATAATGACCATATTATTACAGATACAGGAGACACCACTATATCAGCAGTATTCATAATGACCATATTATTACAGGAGACACCACTATATCAGCAGTATTCATAATGACCATATTATTACAGGAGACACCACTATATCAGCAGTTTTCATAATGACCATATTATTACAGATACAGGAGACACCACTATATCAGCAGTATTCATAATGACCATATTATTACAGGAGACACCACTGTATCAGCAGTATTCATAATGACCATATTATTACAGGAGACACCACTATATCAGCAGTATTCATAATGACCATATTATTACAGGAGACACCACTATATCAGCAGTATTCATAATGACCATAGTATTACAGGAGACACCACTATATCAGCAGTATTCATAATGACCATATTATTACAGGAGACACCACTATATCAGCAGTATTCATAATGTCCATATTATTACAGGAGACACCACTATATCAGCAGTATTCATAATGACCATATTATTACAGGAGACACCACTATATCAGCAGTATTCATAATGACCATATTATTACAGGAGACACCACTATATCAGCAGTATTCATAATGACCATATTATTACAGATACAGGAGACACCACTATATCAGCAGTATTCATAATGACCATATTATTACAGATACAGGAGACACCACTATATCAGCAGTATTCATAATGACCATATTATTACAGATACAGGAGACACCACTATATCAGCAGTATTCATAATGACCATATTATTACAGATACAGGAGACACCACTATATCAGCAGTATTCATAATGACCATATTATTACAGATACAGGAGACACCACTATATCAGCAGTATTCATAATGACCATATTATTACAGGAGACACCACTATATCAGCAGTATTCATAATGACCATATTATTACAGATACAGGAGACACCACTATATCAGCAGTATTCATAATGACCATATTATTACAGGAGACACCACTATATCAGCAGTATTCATAATGACCATATTATTACAGGAGACACCACTATATCAGCAGTTTTCATAATGACCATATTATTACAGATACAGGAGACACCACTATATCAGCAGTATTCATAATGACCATATTATTACAGGAGACACCACTGTATCAGCAGTATTCATAATGACCATATTATTACAGGAGACACCACTATATCAGCAGTATTCATAATGACCATATTATTACAGGAGACACCACTATATCAGCAGTATTCATAATGACCATAGTATTACAGGAGACACCACTATATCAGCAGTATTCATAATGACCATATTATTACAGGAGACACCACTATATCAGCAGTATTCATAATGTCCATATTATTACAGGAGACACCACTATATCAGCAGTATTCATAATGACCATATTATTACAGGAGACACCACTATATCAGCAGTATTCATAATGACCATATTATTACAGGAGACACCACTATATCAGCAGTATTCATAATGACCATATTATTACAGATACAGGAGACACCACTATATCAGCAGTATTCATAATGACCATATTATTACAGATACAGGAGACACCACTATATCAGCAGTATTCATAATGACCATATTATTACAGATACAGGAGACACCACTATATCAGCAGTATTCATAATGACCATATTATTACAGATACAGGAGACACCACTATATCAGCAGTATTCATAATGTCCATATTATTACAGGAGACACCACTATATCAGCAGTATTCATAATGACCATATTATTACAGGAGACACCACTATATCAGCAGTATTCATAATGACCATATTATTACAGGAGACACCACTATATCAGCAGTATTCATAATGACCATTTTATTACAGATACAGGAGACACCACTATATCAGCAGTATTCATAATGACCATATTATTACATATACAGGAGACACCACTATATCAGCAGTATTCATAATGACCATATTATTACAGGAGACACCACTATATCAGCAGTATTCATAATGACCATATTATTACAGATACAGGAGACACCACTATATCAGCAGTATTCATAATGTCCATATTATTACAGGAGACACCACTATATCAGCAGTATTCATAATGACCATATTATTACAGGAGACACCACTATATCAGCAGTATTCATAATGACCATATTATTACAGGAGACACCACTATATCAGCAGTATTCATAATGACCATATTATTACAGATACAGGAGACACCACTATATCAGCAGTATTCATAATGACCATATTATTACAGGAGACACTACTATATCAGCAGTATTCATAATGACCATATTATTACAGGAGACACCACTGTATCAGCAGTATTCATAATGACCATATTATTACAGATACAGGAGACACCACTATATCAGCAGTATTCATAATGACCATATTATTACAGGAGACACCACTATATCAGCAGTATTCATAATGACCATATTATTACAGATACAGGAGACACCACTATATCAGCAGTATTCATAATGACCATATTATTACAGGAGACACCACTATATCAGCAGTATTCATAATGACCATATTATTACAGGAGACACCACTATATCAGCAGTATTCATAATGACCATATTATTACAGATACAGGAGACACCACTATATCAGCAGTATTCATAATGACCATATTATTACAGGAGACACCACTATATCAGCAGTATTCATAATGACCATATTATTACAGATACAGGAGACACCACTATATCAGCATTATTCATAATGACAATATTATTACAGGAGACACCACTATATCAGCAGTATTCATAATGACCATATTATTACAGGAGACACCACTATATCAGCAGTATTCATAATGACCATATTATTACAGTTACAGGAGACACCACTATATCAGCAGTATTCATAATGACCATATTATTACAGATACAGGAGACACCACTATATCAGCAGTATTCATAATGACCATATTATTACAGGAGACACCACTATATCAGCAGTATTCATAATGACCATATTATTACAGGAGACACCACTATATCAGCAGTATTCACAATGACCATATTATTACAGGAGACATCACTATATCAGCAGTATTCATAATGACCATATTATTACAGGAGACACCACTATATCAGCATTATTCATAATGACCATATTATTACAGGAGACACCACTATATCAGCAGTATTCATAATGACCATATTATTACAGGAGACACCACTATATCAGCAGTATTCATAATGACCATATTATTACAGGAGACACCACTATATCAGCAGTATTCATAATGACCATATTATTACAGGAGACACCACTATATCAGCAGTATTCATAATGACCATATTATTACAGATACAGGAGACACCACTATATCAGCAGTATTCATAATGACCATATTATTACAGATACAGGAGACACCACTATATCAGCAGTATTCATAATGACCATATTATTACAGGAGACACCACTATATCAGCAGTATTCATAATGACCATATTATTACAGATACAGGAGACACCACTATATCAGCAGTATTCATAATGTCCATATTATTACAGGAGACACCACTATATCAGCAGTATTCATAATGACCATATTATTACAGGAGACACCACTATATCAGCAGTATTCATAATGACCATATTATTACAGGAGACACCACTATATCAGCAGTATTCATAATGACCATATTATTACAGATACAGGAGACACCACTATATCAGCAGTATTCATAATGACCATATTATTACAGGAGACACCACTATATCAGCAGTATTCATAATGACCATATTATTACAGATACAGGAGACACCACTATATCAGCAGTATTCATAATGACCATATTATTACAGGAGACACCACTATATCAGCAGTATTCATAATGACCATATTATTACAGATACAGGAGACACCACTATATCAGCAGTATTCATAATGACCATATTATTACAGATACAGGAGACACCACTATATCAGCAGTATTCATAATGACCATATTATTACAGGAGACACCACTATATCAGCAGTATTCATAATGACCATATTATTACAGATACAGGAGACACCACTATATCAGCAGTATTCATAATGACCATATTATTACAGGAGACACCACTATATCAGCAGTATTCATAATGACCATATTATTACAGGAGACACCACTATATCAGCAGTTTTCATAATGACCATATTATTACAGATACAGGAGACACCACTATATCAGCAGTATTCATAATGACCATATTATTACAGGAGACACCACTGTATCAGCAGTATTCATAATGACCATATTATTACAGGAGACACCACTATATCAGCAGTATTCATAATGACCATATTATTACAGGAGACACCACTATATCAGCAGTATTCATAATGACCATAGTATTACAGGAGACACCACTATATCAGCACTATTCATAATGACCATATTATTACAGGAGACACCACTATATCAGCAGTATTCATAATGTCCATATTATTACAGGAGACACCACTATATCAGCAGTATTCATAATGACCATATTATTACAGGAGACACCACTATATCAGCAGTATTCATAATGACCATATTATTACAGGAGACACCACTATATCAGCAGTATTCATAATGACCATATTATTACAGATACAGGAGACACCACTATATCAGCAGTATTCATAATGACCATATTATTACAGATACAGGAGACACCACTATATCAGGAGTATTCATAATGACCATATTATTACAGATACAGGAGACACCACTATATCAGCAGTATTCATAATGACCATATTATTACAGATACAGGAGACACCACTATATCAGCAGTATTCATAATGACCATATTATTACAGATACAGGAGACACCACTATATCAGCAGTATTCATAATGACCATATTATTACAGATACAGGAGACACCACTATATCAGCAGTATTCATAATGACCATATTATTACAGGAGACACCACTATATCAGCAGTATTCATAATGACCATATTATTACAGATACAGGAGACACCACTATATCAGCAGTATTCATAATGACCATATTATTACAGGAGACACCACTATATCAGCAGTATTCATAATGACCATATTATTACAGGAGACACCACTATATCAGCAGTTTTCATAATGACCATATTATTACAGATACAGGAGACACCACTATATCAGCAGTATTCATAATGACCATATTATTACAGGAGACACCACTGTATCAGCAGTATTCATAATGACCATATTATTACAGGAGACACCACTATATCAGCAGTATTCATAATGACCATATTATTACAGGAGACACCACTATATCAGCAGTATTCATAATGACCATAGTATTACAGGAGACACCACTATATCAGCAGTATTCATAATGACCATATTATTACAGGAGACACCACTATATCAGCAGTATTCATAATGTCCATATTATTACAGGAGACACCACTATATCAGCAGTATTCATAATGACCATATTATTACAGGAGACACCACTATATCAGCAGTATTCATAATGACCATATTATTACAGGAGACACCACTATATCAGCAGTATTCATAATGACCATATTATTACAGATACAGGGAGACACCACTATATCAGCAGTATTCATAATGACCATATTATTACAGATACAGGAGACACCACTATATCAGCAGTATTCATAATGACCATATTATTACAGATACAGGAGACACCACTATATCAGCAGTATTCATAATGACCATATTATTACAGATACAGGAGACACCACTATATCAGCAGTATTCATAATGTCCATATTATTACAGGAGACACCACTATATCAGCAGTATTCATAATGACCATATTATTACAGGAGACACCACTATATCAGCAGTATTCATAATGACCATATTATTACAGGAGACACCACTATATCAGCAGTATTCATAATGACCATTTTATTACAGATACAGGAGACACCACTATATCAGCAGTATTCATAATGACCATATTATTACATATACAGGAGACACCACTATATCAGCAGTATTCATAATGACCATATTATTACAGGAGACACCACTATATCAGCAGTATTCATAATGACCATATTATTACAGATACAGGAGACACCACTATATCAGCAGTATTCATAATGTCCATATTATTACAGGAGACACCACTATATCAGCAGTATTCATAATGACCATATTATTACAGGAGACACCACTATATCAGCAGTATTCATAATGACCATATTATTACAGGAGACACCACTATATCAGCAGTATTCATAATGACCATATTATTACAGATACAGGAGACACCACTATATCAGCAGTATTCATAATGACCATATTATTACAGGAGACACTACTATATCAGCAGTATTCATAATGACCATATTATTACAGGAGACACCACTGTATCAGCAGTATTCATAATGACCATATTATTACAGATACAGGAGACACCACTATATCAGCAGTATTCATAATGACCATATTATTACAGGAGACACCACTATATCAGCAGTATTCATAATGACCATATTATTACAGATACAGGAGACACCACTATATCAGCAGTATTCATAATGACCATATTATTACAGGAGACACCACTATATCAGCAGTATTCATAATGACCATATTATTACAGGAGACACCACTATATCAGCAGTATTCATAATGACCATATTATTACAGATACAGGAGACACCACTATATCAGCAGTATTCATAATGACCATATTATTACAGGAGACACCACTATATCAGCAGTATTCATAATGACCATATTATTACAGATACAGGAGACACCACTATATCAGCATTATTCATAATGACAATATTATTACAGGAGACACCACTATATCAGCAGTATTCATAATGACCATATTATTACAGGAGACACCACTATATCAGCAGTATTCATAATGACCATATTATTACAGTTACAGGAGACACCACTATATCAGCAGTATTCATAATGACCATATTATTACAGATACAGGAGACACCACTATATCAGCAGTATTCATAATGACCATATTATTACAGGAGACACCACTATATCAGCAGTATTCATAATGACCATATTATTACAGGAGACACCACTATATCAGCAGTATTCACAATGACCATATTATTACAGGAGACATCACTATATCAGCAGTATTCATAATGACCATATTATTACAGGAGACACCACTATATCAGCATTATTCATAATGACCATATTATTACAGGAGACACCACTATATCAGCAGTATTCATAATGACCATATTATTACAGGAGACACCACTATATCAGCAGTATTCATAATGACCATATTATTACAGGAGACACCACTATATCAGCAGTATTCATAATGACCATATTATTACAGGAGACACCACTATATCAGCAGTATTCATAATGACCATATTATTACAGATACAGGAGACACCACTATATCAGCAGTATTCATAATGACCATATTATTACAGATACAGGAGACACCACTATATCAGCAGTATTCATAATGACCATATTATTACAGGAGACACCACTATATCAGCAGTATTCATAATGACCATATTATTACAGATACAGGAGACACCACTATATCAGCAGTATTCATAATGTCCATATTATTACAGGAGACACCACTATATCAGCAGTATTCATAATGACCATATTATTACAGGAGACACCACTATATCAGCAGTATTCATAATGACCATATTATTACAGGAGACACCACTATATCAGCAGTATTCATAATGACCATATTATTACAGATACAGGAGACACCACTATATCAGCAGTATTCATAATGACCATATTATTACAGGAGACACCACTATATCAGCAGTATTCATAATGACCATATTATTACAGATACAGGAGACACCACTATATCAGCAGTATTCATAATGACCATATTATTACAGGAGACACCACTATATCAGCAGTATTCATAATGACCATATTATTACAGATACAGGAGACACCACTATATCAGCAGTATTCATAATGACCATATTATTACAGATACAGGAGACACCACTATATCAGCAGTATTCATAATGACCATATTATTACAGGAGACACCACTATATCAGCAGTATTCATAATGACCATATTATTACAGATACAGGAGACACCACTATATCAGCAGTATTCATAATGACCATATTATTACAGGAGACACCACTATATCAGCAGTATTCATAATGACCATATTATTACAGGAGACACCACTATATCAGCAGTTTTCATAATGACCATATTATTACAGATACAGGAGACACCACTATATCAGCAGTATTCATAATGACCATATTATTACAGGAGACACCACTGTATCAGCAGTATTCATAATGACCATATTATTACAGGAGACACCACTATATCAGCAGTATTCATAATGACCATATTATTACAGGAGACACCACTATATCAGCAGTATTCATAATGACCATAGTATTACAGGAGACACCACTATATCAGCAGTATTCATAATGACCATATTATTACAGGAGACACCACTATATCAGCAGTATTCATAATGTCCATATTATTACAGGAGACACCACTATATCAGCAGTATTCATAATGACCATATTATTACAGGAGACACCACTATATCAGCAGTATTCATAATGACCATATTATTACAGGAGACACCACTATATCAGCAGTATTCATAATGACCATATTATTACAGATACAGAGACACCACTATATCAGCAGTATTCATAATGACCATATTATTACAGATACAGGAGACACCACTATATCAGCAGTATTCATAATGACCATATTATTACAGATACAGGAGACACCACTATATCAGCAGTATTCATAATGACCATATTATTACAGATACAGGAGACACCACTATATCAGCAGTATTCATAATGTCCATATTATTACAGGAGACACCACTATATCAGCAGTATTCATAATGACCATATTATTACAGGAGACACCACTATATCAGCAGTATTCATAATGACCATATTATTACAGGAGACACCACTATATCAGCAGTATTCATAATGACTATTTTATTACAGATACAGGAGACACCACTATATCAGCAGTATTCATAATGACCATATTATTTTACAGCAGAGACACCACTATATCAGCAGTATTCATAATGACCATATTATTACAGGAGACACCACTATATCAGCAGTATTCATAATGACCATATTATTACAGATACAGGAGACACCACTATATCAGCAGTATTCATAATGTCCATATTATTACAGGAGACACCACTATATCAGCAGTATTCATAATGACCATATTATTACAGGAGACACCACTATATCAGCAGTATTCATAATGACCATATTATTACAGGAGACACCACTATATCAGCAGTATTCATAATGACCATATTATTACAGATACAGGAGACACCACTATATCAGCAGTATTCATAATGACCATATTATTACAGGAGACACTACTATATCAGCAGTATTCATAATGACCATATTATTACAGGAGACACCACTGTATCAGCAGTATTCATAATGACCATATTATTACAGGAGACACCACTATATCAGCAGTATTCATAATGACCATATTATTACAGATACAGGAGACACCACTATATCAGCAGTATTCATAATGACCATATTATTACAGGAGACACCACTATATCAGCAGTATTCATAATGACCATATTATTACAGATACAGGAGACACCACTACATCAGCAGTATTCATAATGACCATATTATTACAGGAGACACCACTATATCAGCAGTATTCATAATGACCATATTATTACAGATACAGGAGACACCACTATATCAGCAGGATTCATAATGACCATATTATTACAGATACAGGAGACACCACTATATCAGCAGTATTCATAATGACCATATTATTACAGGAGACACCACTATATCAGCAGTATTCATAATGACCATATTATTACAGGAGACACCACTATATCAGCAGTATTCATAATGACCATAATATTACAGGAGACACCACTATATCAGCAGTATTCATAATGACCATATTATTACAGGAGACACCACTATATCAGCAGTATTCATAATGACCATATTATTACAGAGGAGACACCACTATATCAGCAGTATTCATAATGACCATATTATAATATCCTATTAGTCAATACAGGAGACACCACTATATCAGCAGTATTCATAATGACCATATTATTACAGGAGACACCACTATATCAGCAGTATTCATAATGACCATATTATATACAGGAGACACCACTATATCAGCAGTATTCATAATGACCATATTATACAGTACAGGAGACACCACTATATCAGCAGTATTCATAATGACCATATTATTACAGAACGGAGACACCACTATATCAGCAGTATTCATAATGACCATATTATTACAGGAGACACCACTATATCAGCAGTATTCATAATGACCATATTATAATACAGGAGACACCACTATATCAGCAGTATTCATAATGACCATATTATTACAGGAGACACCACTATATCAGCAGTATTCATAATGACCATATTATTACAGGAGACACCACTATATCAGCAGTATTCATAATGACCATATTATTACAGGAGACACCACTATATCAGCAGTATTCATAATGACCATATTATTACAGACACGAGACACCACTATATCAGCAGTATTCATAATGACCATATTATTACAGGAGACACCACTATATCAGCAGTATTCATAATGACCATATTATTACAGGAGACACCACTATATCAGCAGTATTCATAATGACCATATTATTACAGGAGACACCACTATATCAGCAGTATTCATAATGACCATATTATTACAGGAGACACCACTATATCAGCAGTATTCATAATGACCATATTATTACAGGAGACACCACTATATCAGCAGTATTCATAATGACCATATTATTACAGGAGACACCCCTATATCAGCAGTATTCATAATGACCATATTATTACAGATACAGGAGACACCACTATATCAGCAGTATTCATAATGACCATATTATTACAGATACAGGAGACACCACTATATCAGCAGTATTCATAATGACCATATTATTACAGGAGACACCACTATATCAGCAGTATTCATAATGACCATATTATTACAGATACAGGAGACACCACTATATCAGCAGTATTCATAATGACCATATTATTACAGGAGACACCACTATATCAGCAGTATTCATAATGACCATATTATTACAGGAGACACCACTATATCAGCAGTATTCATAATGACCATATTATTACAGGAGACACCACTATATCAGCAGTATTCATAATGACCATATTATTACAGGAGACACCACTATATCAGCAGTATTCATAATGACCATATTATTACAGGAGACACCACTATATCAGCAGTATTCATAATGACCATATTATTACAGGAGACACCACTATATCAGCAGTATTCATAATGACCATATTATTACAGGAGACACCACTATATCAGCAGTATTCATAATGACCATATTATTACAGGAGACACCACTATAGCAGCAGTATTCATAATGACCATATTATTACAGGAGACACCACTATATCAGCAGTATTCATAATGACCATATTATTACAGGAGACACTACTATATCAGCAGTATTCATAATGACCATATTATTACAGGAGACACCACTATATCAGCAGTATTCATAATGACCATATTATTACAGGAGACACCACTATATCAGCAGTATTCATAATGACCATATTATTACAGATACAGGAGACACCACTATATCAGCAGTATTCATAATGACCATATTATTACAAGAGACACCACTATATCAGCAGTATTCATAATGACCATATTATTACAGATACAGGAGACACCACTATATCAGCAGTATTCATAATGACCATATTATTACAGGAGACACCACTATATCAGCAGTATTCATAATGACCATATTATTACAGGAGACACCACTATATCAGCAGTATTCATAATGACCATATTATTACAGGAGACACCACTGTATCAGCAGTATTCATAATGAACCATATTATTACAGGAGACACCACTATATCAGCAGTATTCATAATGACCATATTATTACAGATACAGGAGACACCACTATATCAGCAGTATTCATAATGACCATATTATTACAGGAGACACCACTATATCAGCAGTATTCATAATGACCATATTATTACAGGAGACACCACTATATCAGCAGTATTCATAATGACCATATTATTACAGGAGACACCACTATATCAGCAGTATTCATAATGACCATATTATTACAGGAGACACCACTATATCAGCAGTATTCATAATGACCATATTATTACAGGAGACACCACTATATCAGCAGTATTCATAATGACCATATTATTACAGGAGACACCACTATATCAGCAGTATTCACAATGACCATATTATTACAGGAGACACCACTATATCAGCAGTATTCATAATGACCATATTATTACAGATACAGGAGACACCACTATATCAGCAGTATTCATAATGACCATATTATTACAGATACAGGAGACACCACTATATCAGCAGTATTCATAATGACCATATTATTACAGATACAGGAGACACCACTATATCAGCAGTATTCATAATGACCATATTATTACAGGAGACAGCACTATATCAGCAGTATTCATAATGACCATATTATTACAGATACAGGAGACACCACTATATCAGCAGTATTCATAATGACCATATTATTACAGGAGACACCACTATATCAGCAGTATTCATAATGACCATATTATTACAGGAGACACCACTATATCAGCAGTATTCATAATGACCATATTATTACAGATACAGGAGACACCACTATATCAGCAGTATTCATAATGACCATATTATTACAGATACAGGAGACACCACTATATCAGCAGTATTCATAATGACCATATTATTACAGGAGACACCACTATAGCAGCAGTATTCATAATGACCATATTATTACAGATACAGGAGACACCACTATATCAGCAGTATTCATAATGACCATATTATTACAGATACAGGAGACACCACTATATCAGCAGTATTCATAATGACCATATTATTACAGATACAGGAGACACCACTATATCAGCAGTATTCATAATGACCATATTATTACAGGAGACACCACTATATCAGCAGTATTCATAATGACCATATTATTACAGGAGACACCACTATATCAGCAGTATTCATAATGACCATTTTATTACAGGAGACACAACTATATCAGCAGTATTCATAATGACCATATTATTACAGGAGACACCACTATATCAGCAGTATTCATAATGACCATATTATTACAGGAGACACCACTATATCAGCAGTATTCATAATGACCATATTATTACAGGAGACATCACTATATCAGCAGTATTCATAATGACCATATTATTACAGGAGACACCACTATATCAGCAGTATTCATAATGACCATATTATTACAGGAGACACCACTATATCAGCAGTATTCATAATGACCATATTATTACAGGAGACACCACTATATCAGCAGTATTCATAATGACCATATTATTACAGGAGACACCACTATAGCAGCAGTATTCATAATGACCATATTATTACAGATACAGGAGACACCACTATATCAGCAGTATTCATAATGACCATATTATTACAGGAGACACCACTATATCAGCAGTATTCATAATGACCATATTATTACAGGAGACACCACTATATCAGCATTATTCATAATGACCATATTATTACAGGAGACACCACTATATCAGCAGTATTCATAATGACCATATTATTACAGGAGACACCACTGTATCAGCAGTATTCATAATGACCATATTATTACAGGAGACACCACTATATCAGCAGTATTCATAATGACCATATTATTACAGGAGACACCACTATATCAGCAGTATTCATAATGACCATATTATTACAGGAGACACCACTATATCAGCAGTATTCATAATGACCATATTATTACAGGAGACACCACTATATCAGCAGTATTCATAATGACCATATTATTACAGATACAGGAGACACCACTATATCAGCAATATTCATAATGACCATATTATTACAGATACAGGAGACACCACTATATCAGCAGTATTCATAATGACCATATTATTACAGATACTGGAGACACCACTATATCAGCAGTATTCATAATGACCATATTATTACAGGAGACACCACTATATCAGCAGTATTCATAATGACCATATTATTACAGATACAGGAGACACCACTATATCAGCAGTATTCATAATGACCATATTATTACAGGAGACACCACTATATCAGCAGTATTCATAATGACCATATTATTACAGATACAGGAGACACCACTATATCAGCAGTATTCATAATGACCATATTATTACAGGAGACACCACTATATCAGCAGTATTCATAATGACCATATTATTACAGATACAGGAGACACCACTATATCAGCAGTATTCATAATGACCATATTATTACAGGAGACACCACTATATCAGCAGTATTCATAATGACCATATTATTACAGGAGAAATCACTATATCAGCAGTATTCATAATGACCATATTATTACAGGAGACACCACTATATCAGCAGTATTCATAATGACCATATTATTACAGATACAGGAGACACCACTATATCAGCAGTATTCATAATGACCATATTATTACAGGAGACACCACTATATCAGCAGTATTCATAATGACCATATTATTACAGGAGACACCACTATATCAGCAGTATTCATAATGACCATATTATTACAGGAGACACCACTATATCAGCAGTATTCATAATGACCATATTATTACAGGAGACACCACTATATCAGCAGTATTCATAATGACCATATTATTACAGATACAGGAGACACCACTATATCAGCAGTATTCATAATGACCATATTATTACAGATACAGGAGACACCACTATATCAGCAATATTCATAATGACCATATTATTACAGATACAGGAGACACCACTATATCAGCAGTATTCATAATGACCATATTATTACAGGAGACACCACTATATCAGCAGTATTCATAATGGCCATATTATTACAGGAGACACCACTATATCAGCAGTATTCATAATGACCATATTATTACAGGAGACACCACTATATCAGCAGTATTCATAATGACCATATTATTACAGGAGACACCACTATATCAGCAGTATTCATAATGACCATATTATTACAGGAGACACCACTATATCAGCAGTATTCATAATGACCATATTATTACAGGAGACACCACTATATCAGCAGTATTCATAATGACCATATTATTACAGGAGACACCACTATATCAGCAGTATTCATAATGACCATATTATTACAGATACAGGAGACACCACTATATCAGCAGTATTCATAATGACCATATTATTACAGGAGACACCACTATATCAGCAGTATTCATAATGACCATATTATTACAGGAGACACCACTATATCAGCAGTATTCATAATGACCATATTATTACAGATACAGGAGACACCACTATATCAGCAGTATTCATAATGACCATATTATTACAGATACAGGAGACACCACTATATCAGCAGTATTCATAATGACCATATTATTACAGATACAGGAGACACCACTATATCAGCAGTATTCATAATGACCATATTATTACAGGAGACACCACTATATCAGCAGTATTCATAATGACCATATTATTACAGGAGACACCACTATATCAGCAGTATTCATAATGACCATATTATTACAGGAGACACCACTATATCCTCTCTGAGTTTCCTGAATTCCTATCAGACCTTGTAGTCATAGCAGATCATATTCTAATTTTTGGTGATTTTAATATTCACATGGAGAAGTCCACAGACCCACTCCAAAAGTCTTTCGGAGCCATCATCGACTCAGTGGGTTTTGTCCAACATGTCTCTGGACCTACTCACTGCCACAGTCATACTCTGGACCTAGTTTTGTCCCATGGAATAAATGTTGTAGATCTTAATGTTTTCCACAAAATCCTGGACTATCGGACCACCATTTTATTACGTTTGCAATCGCAACAAATAATCTGCTCAGACCCAAACCAAGGAGCATCAAAAGTCGTGCTATAAATTCTCAGACAACACAAAAATTCCTTGATGCCCTTCCAGACTCCTTCTGCCTACCCAAGAACGTCAGAGGACAAAAATCAGTTAACCACTTAACTGAGGAACTCAATTTAACCTTGCGCAATACCCTAGATGCAGTTGCACCCCTAAAAACGAAAAACATTTGTCATAAGAAACTAGCTCCCTGGTATACAGAAAATACCCGAGCTTTGAAGCAAGCTTCCAGGAAATTGGAACGGAAATGGCGCCACACCAAACTGGAAGTCTTCCGACTAGCTTGGAAAGACAGTACCGTGCAGTACCGAAGAGCCCTCACTGCTGCTCGATCATCCTACTTTTTCCAACTTAATCGAGGGAAAATAAGAACAATCCAAAATTTCTTTTTGATACTGTTGCAAAGCTAACTAAAAAGCAGCATTCCCCAAGAGAGGATGGCTTTCACTTCAGCAGTAATAAATTCATGAACTTCTTTGAGGAAAAGATCATGACCATTAGAAAGCAAATTACGGACTCCTCTTTGAATCTGCGTATTCCTCCAGGGCTTAGCTGTCCTGGATCTGCCAGACTCTGCGAGGGCCTGGGATCGGGAGAGACACTTAAGTGTTTTAGTACTATATCTCTTGACACAATGATGAAAATAATCATGGCCTCTAAACCTTCAAGCTGCATACTGGATCCTATTCCTACTAAACTGCTGAAGGAGCTGCTTCCTGTGCTTGGCCCTCCTATGTTGAACATAATAAACAGCTCTCTATCCACCGGATGTGTACCAAACTCACTAAAAGTGGCAGTGATAAAGCCTCTCTTGAAAAAGCCAAACCTTGACCCGGAAAATATAAAAACTATCGGCCTATATCGAATCTTCCATTCCTCTCAAAAATTTTAGAAAAAGCTGTTGCGCAGCAACTCACTGCCTTTCTGAAGACAAACAATGTATACGAAATGCTTCAGTCTGGTTTTAGACCCCATCATAGCACTGAGACTGCACTTGTGAAGGTGGTAAATGACCTTTTAATGGCGTCAGACCGAGGCTCTGCATCTGTCCTCGTGCTACTAGACCTTAGTGCTGCCTTTGACACTATCGATCACCACATTCTTTTGGAGAGACTGGAAACACAAATTGGTCTACACGGACAAGTTCTGGCCTGGTTTAGATCTTACCTGTCGGAAAGATATCAGTTTGTCTCTGTGAATGGTCTGTCCTCCGACAAATCAACTGTACATTTCGGTGTTCCTCAAGGTTCCGTTTTAGGACCACTATTGTTTTCACTATATATTTTACCTCTTGGGGATGTTATTCGAAAACATAATGTTAACTTTCACTGCTATGCGGATGACACACAGCTGTACATTTCAATGAAACATGGTGAAGCCCCAAAATTGCCCTCGCTAGAAGCCTGTGTTTCAGACATAAGGAAGTGGATGGCTGAAAACGTTCTACTTTTAAACTCGGACAAAACAGAGATGCTTGTTCTAGGTCCCAAGAAACAAAGAGATCTTCTGTTAAATCTGACAATTCATCTTGATGGTTGTAAAGTCGTCTCAAATAAAACTGTGAAGGACCTCGGCGTTACTCTTGACCCTGATCTCTCTTTTGACGAACATATCAAGACTGTTTCAAGGACAGCTTTTTTCCATCTACGTAACATTGCAAAAATCAGAAATTTTCTGTCCAAAAATGATGCAGAAAAAATTAATCCATGCATTTGTTACTTCTAGGTTAGACTACTGCAATGCTCTACTTTCCGGCTACCCGGATAAAGCACTAAATAAACTTCAGTTAGTGCTAAATACGGCTGCTAGAATCCTGACTAGAACCAAGAAATTTGATCATATTACTCCAGTGCTAGCTTCCCTACACTGGCTTCCTGTTAAGGCAAGGGCTGATTTCAAGGTTTTACTGTTAACCTATAAAGCGTTACATGGGCTTGCTCCTACCTATCTTTCCGAGTTGGTCCTGCCGTACATACCAATACGTACGCTACGGTCACAAGACGCAGGCCTCCTAATTGTCCCTAGAATTTCTAAGCAAACAGCGGGAGGCAGGGCTTTCTCCTATAGATCTCCATTTTTATGGAACAGTTTGCCTACCCATGTGAGAGACGCAGACTCGGTCTCAACCTTTAAGTCTTTACTGAAGACTTATCTCTTCAGTAGGTCATATGATTGAGTGTAGTCTGGCCCAGGAGTGTGAAGGTGAACGGAAAGGCTCTGGAGCAACGAACAGCCCTTGCTGTCTCTGCCAGGCCGGTTCCCCTCTCTCCACTGGGGTTCTCTGCCTCTAACCCTGTTACAGGGGCTGAGTCACTGGCTTGCTGGTGCTCTTTCATGCCGTCCCTAGGAGGGGTGCGTCACTTGAGTGGGTTGAGTTACTGACGTGATCTTCCTGGTGGTGGAGACCTCTGTGGGCTATACTCGGCCTTGTCTCAGGATTGTAAGTTGGTGGTTGAGGATATCCCTCTGGTGGTGCGGGGGCTGTGCTTTGGCAGAGTGGGTGGGGTTATATCCTTCCTGTTTGGCCCTGTCCGGGGGTTTCTTCGGATGGGGCCACAGTGTCTCCGGACCGCTCCTGTCTCAGCCTCCAGTATTTATGCTGCAGTAGTTTATGTGTCGGGGGGCTGGGGTTAGTTGGTTATACCTGGAGTACTTCTCCTGTCTTATCCAGTGTCCTGTGTGAATTTAAGTATGCTCTCTCTAATTCTCTCGTTCTCTCTTTCTCTCTGAGAACCTGAGCCCTAGGACCATACGTCAGGACTACCGGGCATGCTGACACCTTGCTGTCCCCAGTCCGCCTGGCCTTGCTGCTATTCCAGTTTCAACTGTTCTGCCTGCGGTTACGAAACCCCTACCTGTCCCAGACCTGCTGTTTTCAACTCTTAATGATCGGCTATGAAAAGCCAACTGAGAGACCTGAGCCCTAGGACCATACGTCGGGACTACCGGCCGTGGTGACTCCTTGCTGTCCCCAGTCCGCCTGGCCTTGCTGCTATTCCAGTTTCAACTGTTCTGCCTGCGGTTATGGAACCCCTACCTGTCCCAGACCTGCTGTTTTCAACTCTTAATGATCGGCTATGAAAAGCCAACTGAGATTTATTCCTGATTATTATTTGACCATGCTTGTCACTTATGAACATTTTTGAACATCTTGGCATGGTTCTGTTATAATCTCCACCCGGCACAGCCAGAAGAGGACTGGCCACCCCTCATAGCCTGGTTCCTCTCTAGGTTTCTTCCTAGGTTTTGGCCTTTCTAGGGAGTTTTTCCTAGCCACCGTGCTTCTACACCTGCATTACTAGCTGTTTGGGGTTTTAGGCTGGGTTTCTGTACAGCACTTCGAGATATTAGCTGATGTAAGAAGGGCTATATAAAATAAAATTGATTGATTGATATATCCGCAGTATTCATAATGACCATATTATTACAGGAGACACCACTATATCAGCAGTATTCATAATGACCATATTATTACAGATACAGGAGACACCACTATATCAGCAGTATTCATAATGACCATGGAACAGAACACTATGGACCCTGAACAGAACACTATGGGCCCTGAACAGAACACTATGGGCCCTGAACAGAACACTATGGGCCCTGAACAGAACACTATGGGCCCTGAACAGAACACTAAGGGCCCTGAACAGAACACTATGGGCCCTGAACAAAACACTATGGGCCCTGGACAGAACACTATGGGCCCTGAACAGAACACTATGGGCCCTGAACATAACACTTTGGACCCTGGACAGAACACTATGGGCCCTGAACAAAACACTATGGGCCCTGGACAGAACACTATGGGCCCTGAACAGAACACTATGGGCCCTGGACAGAACACTATGGGCCCTGAACAGAACACTATGGGCCCTGGACAGAACACTATGGGCCCTGAACAGAACACTATGGGCCCTGGACAGAACACTATGGGCCCTGAACAGAACACTATGGGCCCTGGACAGAACACTATGGGCCCTGAACAGAACACTATGGGCCCTGAACAGAACACTATGGGCCCTGAACAGAACACTATGGGCCCTGAACAGAACACTATGGGCCCTGAACAAAACACTATGGGCCCTGGACAGAACACTATGGGCCCTGGACAGAACACTATGGGCCTGGAACAGAACACTATGGGTTCTGAACAGAACACTATGGACCCTGGACAGAACACTATGGGCCCTGAACAGAACACTTTGGACCCTGGACAGAACACTATGGGCCCTGAACAAAACACTATGGGCCCTGGACAGAACCCTATGGGCCCTGAACAGAACACTATGGGCCCTGGACAGAACACTATGGGCCCTGAACAGAACACTATGGGCCCTGGAAAGAACACTATGGGCCCTGAACAGAACACTATGGGCCCTTGACAGAACACTATGGGCCCTGAACAGAACACTATGGGCCCTGGACAGAACACTATGGGCCCTGAACAGAACACTATGGGCCCTGAACAGAACACTATGGGCCCTGGACAGAACACTATGGGCCCTGAACAGAACACTATGGGCCCTGGACAGAACACTATGGGCCCTGGACAGAACACTATGGACCCGGGACAGAACACTATGGGCCCTGAACAGAACACTATGGGCCCTGGACAGAACACTATGGGCCCTGAACAGAACACTATGGGCCCTGGACAGAACACTATGGGCCCTGGACAGAACACTATGGGCCCTGGACAGAACACTATGGGCCCTGAACAGAACACTATGGGCCCTGAACAGAACACTATGGGCCCTGGACAGAACACTATGGGCCCTGAACAGAACACTATGGGCCCTGGACAGAACACTATGGGCCCTGAACAGAACACTATGGGCCCTGGACAGAACACTATGGGCCCTGAACAGAACACTATGGGCCCTGAACAGAACACTATGGGCCCTGAACAGAACACTATGGGCCCTGAACAGAACACTATGGGCCCTGAACAAAACACTATGGGCCCTGGACAGAACACTATGGGCCCTGGACAGAACACTATGGGCCCGGAACAGAACACTATGGGCCCTGAACAGAACACTATGGACCCTGGACAGAACACTATGGGCCCTGAACAGAACACTTTCGACCCTGGACAGAACACTATGGGCCCTGAACAAAACACTATGGGCCCTGGACAGAACACTATGGGCCCTGAACAGAACACTATGGGCCCTGGACAGAACACTGTGGGCCCTGATCAGAACACTATGGGCCCTGGACAGAACACTATGGGCCCTGAACAGAACACTATGGGCCCTGGACTGACCACTATGGGTCCTGAACAGAACACTATGGGCCCTGGACAGAACACTATGGGCCCTGAACAGAACACTATGGGCCCTGAACAGAACACTATGGGCCCTGGACAGAACACTATGGGCCCTGAACAGAACACTATGGGCCCTGGACAGAACACTATGGGCCCTGGACAGAACACTATGGACCCGGGACAGAACACTATGGGCCCTGAACAGAACACTATGGGCCCTGGACAGAACACTATGGGCCCTGGACAGAACACTATGGGCCCTGAACAGAACACTATGGGCCCTGGACAGAACACTATGGGCCCTGAACAGAACACTATGGGCCCTGGACAGAACACTATGGGCCCTGGACAGAACACTATGGGCCCTGAACAGAACACTATGGGCCCTGGACAGAACACTATGGGCCCTGAACAGAACACTATGGGCCATGAACAGAACACTATGGGACCTGAACAGAACACTATGGGCCCGGAACAGAACACTATGGGCCCTGGACAGAACACTATGGGCCCTGGACAGAACACTATGGGCCCTGAACAGAACACTATGGGCCCTGGACAGAACACTATGGGCCCTGGACAGAACACTATGGGCCCTGAACAGAACACTATGGGCCCTGGACAGAACACTATGGGCCCTGAACAGAACACTATGGGCCATGAACAGAACACTATGGGACCTGAACAGAACACTATGGGCCCGGAACAGAACACTATGGGCCCTGGACAGAACACTATGGACCCTGGACAGAACACTATGGGCCCTGAACAGAACACTATGGGCCCGGGACAGAACACTATGGGCCCTGAACAGAACACTATGGACCCTGAACAGAACACTATGGGCCCTGAACAGAACACTATGGGCCCTGAACAGAACACTATGGGCCCTGAACAGAACACTATGGACCCTGGACAGAACACTATGGGCCCTGAACAGAACACTATGGGCCCGGGACAGAACACTATGGACCCTGAACAGAACACTATGGGCCCTGAACAGAACACTATGGGCCCTGAACAGAACACTATGGGCCCTGAACAGAACACTATGGACCCTGGACAGAACACTATGGGCCCTGAACAGAACACTATGGGCCCGGGACAGAACACTATGGGCCCTGAACAGAACACTATGGGCCCTGAACAGAACACTATGGACCCTGAACAGAACACTATGGGCCCTGAACAGAACACTATGGGCCCTGAACAGAACACTATGGGCCCTAAACAGAACACTATGGACCCTGGACAGAACACTATGGGCCCTGGACAGAACACTATGGGCCCTGGACAGAACACTATGGGCCCTGGACAGAACACTATGGGCCCTGGACAGAACACTATGGGCCCTGGACAGAACACTATGGGCCCGGGACAGAAGTAGTACACTATACATGGAACAGGGTGCCATGTGGGACACATCTTAGTTTTTCAAACAATACTGAACAAAACAATCCACAAATCACTAGCCAATTATTTTCCCCCTGGCAGGTTGACCTGTCTCTTCCAGACACTGAGGAACTAAGTCAGGCTGTATAATGAGTGTTTGTGTCAACTTCAGGGCACTGACCTGTCATCTCATGGTGTTTATACCAGAACCACAGTACCACTGTTAGCAGAGCGGTTCCTATAGGTGTTCATGGTGTTTATACCAGAACCACGGTACCACTGTTAGCAGAGCGGTTCCTATAGGTGTTCATGGTGTTTATACCAGAATCACGGTACCACTGTTAGCAGAGCGGTTCCTATAGGTGTTCATGGTGTTTATACCAGAACCACGGTACCACTGTTAGCAGAGCGGTTCCTATAGGTGTTCATGGTGTTTATACCAGAACCACGGTACCACTGTTAGCAGAGCGGTTCCTATAGGTGTTCATGGTGTTTATACCAGAACCACGGTACCACTGTTAGCAGAGCGGTTCCTATAGGTGTTTATACCAGAACCACAGTACCACTGTTAGCAGAGCGGTTCCTATAGGGTGTTTATACCCAGAACCACGGTACCACTGTTAGCAGAGCGGTTCCTATAGGTGTTCATGGTGTTTACACCAGAACCACAGTACCACTGTTAGCAGAGCGGTTCCTATAGGTGAGGTGTTTATACCAGAACCACAGTACCACTGTTAGCAGAGCGGTTCCTATAGGTGTTCATGGTGTTTATACCAGAACCACGGTACCACTGTTAGCAGAGCGGTTCCTATAGGTGTTCAGGTGTTTATACCAGAACCACAGTACCACTGTTAGCAGAGCGGTTCCTATAGGTGTTTATACCAGAACCACAGTACCACTGTTAGCAGAGCGGTTCCTATAGGTGTTCATGGTGTTTACACCAGAACCACGGTACCACTGTTAGCAGAGCGGTTCCTATAGGTGTTCATGGTGTTTATACCAGAACCACGGTACCACCGTTAGCAGAGCGGTTCCTATAGGTGTTCATGGTGTTTATACCAGAACCACGGTACCACTGTTAGCAGAGCGGTTCCTATAGGTGTTCATGGTGTTTATACCAGAACCACGGTACCACTGTTAGCAGAGCGGTTCCTATAGGTGTTCATGGTGTTTATACCAGAACCACGGTACCACTGTTAGCAGAGCGGTTCCTATAGGTGTTCATGGTGTTTATACCAGAACCACAGTACCACTGTTAGCAGAGCGGTTCCTATAGGTGTTCATGGTGTTTATACCAGAACCACAGTACCACTGTTAGCAGAGCGGTTCCTATAGGTGTTCATGGTGTTTATACCAGAACCACAGTACCACTGTTAGCAGAGCGGTTCCTATAGGTGTTTATACCAGAACCACAGTACCACTGTTAGCAGAGCGGTTCCTATAGGGTAGGTGTTTACACCAGAACCACGGTACCACTGTTAGCAGAGCGGTTCCTATAGGTGTTCATGGTGTTTACACCAGAACCACGGTACCACTGTTAGCAGAGCGGTTCCTATAGGTGTTCATGGTGTTTATACCAGAACCACGGTACCACTGTTAGCAGAGCGGTTCCTATAGGTGTTCATGGTGTTTATACCAGAACCACGGTACCACTGTTAGCAGAGCGGTTCCTATAGGCGTTCATGGTGTTTATACCAGAACCACGGTACCACTGTTAGCAGAGCGGTTCCTATAGGCGTTCATGGTGTTTATACCAGAATCACGGTACCACTGTTAGCAGAGCGGTTCCTATAGGTGTTCATGGTGTTTATACCAGAACCACGGTACCACTGTTAGCAGAGCGGTTCCTATAGGTGTTCATGGTGTTTATACCAGAACCACGGTACCACTGTTAGCAGAGCGGTTCCTATAGGTGTTTATACCAGAACCACAGTACCACTGTTAGCAGAGCGGTTCCTATAGGTGTTCATGGTGTTTATACCAGAATCACGGTACCACTGTTAGCAGAGCGGTTCCTATAGGTGTTCATGGTGTTTATTCCAGAACCACGGTACCACTGTTAGCAGAGCGGTTCCTATAGGTGTTCATGGTGTTTATACCAGAACCACAGTACCACTGTTAGCAGAGCGGTTCCTATAGGTGTTCATGGTGTTTATACCAGAACCACGGTACCACTGTTAGCAGAGCGGTTCCTATAGGTGTTCATGGTGTTTATACCAGAACCACGGTACCACTGTTAGCAGAGCGGTTCCTATAGGTGTTCATGGAAGATAGGATGTGTCAAGCCTTCCATATATACCAATAAAGAAGAGCCATTTTCACACCTTTTTTCCACACTGTTGTTTTAATCTACTTCATTATCCACACCTTTTATCCACTGACTGAACCTATTTGTTGCTTCACACTCAACCTGGTATTGACTGATAGGATTGATCAAGCTGAGAGCAGGTGGAATGTGTTTTGGCTTCCTGTCTGTTGAAATGTTGGCTTAAGAGGTCTAAATGTTTAGAGTCTCAGTCCCCTACGGACTCTCTTCCCCTCTCGTTCCCTCTCTATCCATCTTCCTCTCTCCCTCTCCCTCTCTATCTCTCTACCTCTCTCTCTCTCTCTCTCTCTCTCTCTCTCTCTCTCTCTCTCTCTCTCTCTCTCTCTCTCTCTCTCTCTCTCTCTCTCTCTCTCTCTCTCTCTCTCTCTCTCTCTCTCTCTCTCTCTCTCTCTCTCTCTCTCTCTCTCTCTCTCTCTCTCTCTCTCTCTCTCTCTCTCTCTCTCTCTCTCTCTCTCTCCCTCTATCTCTCTACCTCTCTCTCTCTCTCCCCTCTCTCTCTCTCTCTCTCTCTCTCCTCTCTCTCTCTCTCTCTCTCCCCTCTCTCTCTCTCTCCCTCTCTCCCTCTCTCACCTCTCTCTCTCTCTCTCTCTCTCTCCCCTCTCTCCCTCCCTCCCTCTCCCTCCCTCTCTCTCTCTCTCTCTCCCCCTCTCTCTCTCTCTCTCTCTCTCTCCCTCTCTCCCTCTACCTCTCTCTCCCTCTCTCTCTCCCCCTCTATCTCTCTCCCCTCTCTCTCTCCCTCTACCTCTCTCTACCTCTCTCTCTCGCTCCCTCTCTCTCCTCAGTCAGTCAGTCTCAATCAGTGTTGTGGAACTAACCTGCTCTGGAGGACAGATAACAGCAGCATTCTAATCTTGCTGCTACAGTATCTCCTGGAGATATCCCTCCCTCCCTCCCTCCCTCCCTCCCTCCCTCCCTCCCTCCCTCCCTCCCTCCCTCCCTCCCTCCCTCCCTCCCTCCCTCCCTCCCTCGCTCCATCCCTCCCTCCCTCCCTCGCTCCATCCCTCCCTCCATCCATCCATCCATCCATCCTTCCCTTCCTTCAGACTTTATCTGTCAGTGACTGTTGACGCTTGAAGCAGTTTTTCTGTATCTGTCTGCCCTCAATGATTCTGAAAGGTTGTGTAGTGTCAGGTTAGAGTGGCTGCTAGTTAGTTAATGTGAAGGGTTATAGTGTCTGGTTAGAGTGGCTGCTAGTTAGTTAATGTGAAGGGTTGTAGTGTCGGGTTAGAGTGGCTGCTAGTTAGTTAATGTGAAGGGTTGTAGTGTCAGGTTAGAGTGGCTGCTAGTTAGTTAATGTGAAGGGTTGTAGTGTCCGGTTAGAGTGGCTACTAGTTAGTTAATGTGAAGGGTTGTAGTGTCAGGTTAGAGTGGCTGCTAGTTAGTTAATGTGAAGGGTTGTAGTGTCAGGTTAGAGTGGCTGCTAGTTAGTTAATGTGAAGGCTTGTAGTGTCAGGTTAGAGTGGCTGCTAGTTAGTTAATGTGAAGGGTTATAGTGTCTGGTTAGAGTGGCTGCTAGTTAGTTAATGTGAAGGGTTGTAGTGTCAGGTTAGAGTGGCTTCTAGTTAGTTAATGTGAAGGGTTGTAGTGTCAGGTTAGAGTGGCTACTAGTTAGTTAATGTGAAGGGTTGTAGTGTCCGGTTAGAGTGGCTGCTAGTTAGTTAATGTGAAGGGTTGTAGTGTCAGGTTAGAGTGGCTGCTAGTTAGTTAATGTGAAGGGCTGTAGTGTCAGGTTAGAGTGGCTGCTAGTTAGTTAATGTGAAGGGTTGTAGTGTCAGGTTAGAGTGGCTGCTAGTTAGTTAATGTGAAGGGTTGTAGTGTCAGGTTAGAGTGGCTGCTAGTTAGTTAATGTGAAGGGTTGTAGTGTCAGGTTAGAGTGGCTGCTAGTTAGTTAATGTGAAGGGTTGTAGTGTCAGGTTAGAGTGGCTGCTAGTTAGTTAATGTGAAGGGTTGTAGTGTCAGGTTAGAGTGGCTGCTAGTTAGTTAATGTGAAGGGTTGTAGTGTCAGGTTAGAGTGGCTGCTAGTTAGTTAATGTGAAGGGTTGTAGTGTCAGGTTAGAGTGGCTGCTAGTTAGTTAATGTGAAGGGTTGTAGTGTCCGGTTAGAGTGGCTGCTAGTTAGTTAATGTGAAGTGTTGTAGTGTCAGGTTAGAGTGGCTACTAGTTAGTTAATGTGAAGGGTTGTAGTGTCAGGTTAGAGTGGCTGCTAGTTAGTTAATGTGAAGGGTTGTAGTGTCCGGTTAGAGTGGCTGCTAGTTAGTTAATGTGAAGGGTTGTAGTGTCAGGTTAGAGTGGCTACTAGTTAGTTAATGTGAAGGGTTGTAGTGTCCGGTTAGAGTGGCTGCTAGTTAGTTAATGTGAAGGGTTGTAGTGTCAGGTTAGAGTGGCTGCTAGTTAGTTAATGTGAAGGGTTGTAGTGTCACTGTCAGGTTAGAGTGGCTGCTAGTTAGTTAATGTGAAGGGTTGTAGTGTCAGGTTAGAGTGACTGCTAGTTAGTTAATGTGAAGGGTTGTAGTGTCAGGTTAGAGTGGCTGCTAGTTAGTTAATGTGAAGGGTTGCAGTGTCAGGTTAGAGTGGCTGCTAGTTAGTTAATGTGAAGGGTTGTAGTGTCAGGTTAGAGTGGCTACTAGTTAGTTAATGTGAAGGGTTGTAGTGTCAGGTTAGAGTGGCTGCTAGTTAGTTAATGTGAAGGGCTGTAGTGTCAGGTTAGAGTGGCTGCTAGTTAGTTAATGTGAAGGGTTGTAGTGTCAGGTTAGAGTGGCTGCTAGTTAGTTAATGTGAAGGGTTGTAGTGTCAGGTTAGAGTGGCTGCTAGTTAGTTAATGTGAAGGGTTGTAGTGTCAGGTTAGAGTGGCTGCTAGTTAGTTAATGTGAAGGGGTTGTAGTGTCAGGTTAGAGTGGCTGCTAGTTAGTTAATGTGAAGGGTTGTAGTGTCAGGTTAGAGTGGCTGCTAGTTAGTTAATGTGAAGGCTTGTAGTGTCAGGTTAGAGTGGCTGCTAGTTAGTTAATGTGAAGGGTTGTAGTGTCAGGTTAGAGTGGCTGCTAGTTAGTTAATGTGAAGGGTTGTAGTGTCCGGTTAGAGTGGCTGCTAGTTAGTTAATGTGAAGTGTTGTAGTGTCAGGTTAGAGTGGCTACTAGTTAGTTAATGTGAAGGGTTGTAGTGTCAGGTTAGAGTGGCTGCTAGTTAGATAATGTGAAGGGTTGTAGTGTCCGGTTAGAGTGGCTGCTAGTTAGTTAATGTGAAGGGTTGTAGTGTCAGGTTAGAGTGGCTACTAGTTAGTTAATGTGAAGGGTTGTAGTGTCCGGTTAGAGTGGCTGCTAGTTAGTTAATGTGAAGGGTTGTAGTGTCAGGTTAGAGTGGCTGCTAGTTAGTTAATGTGAAGGGTTGTAGTGTCACTGTCAGGTTAGAGTGGCTGCTAGTTAGTTAATGTGAAGGGTTGTAGTGTCAGGTTAGAGTGGCTGCTAGTTAGTTAATGTGAAGGGTTGTAGTGTCAGGTTAGAGTGGCTGCTAGTTAGTTAATGTGAAGGGTTGCAGTGTCAGGTTAGAGTGGCTGCTAGTTAGTTAATGTGAAGGGTTGTAGTGTCAGGTTAGAGTGGCTTCTAGTTAGTTAATGTGAAGGGTTGTAGTGTCAGGTTAGAGTGGCTACTAGTTAGTTAATGTGAAGGGTTGTAGTGTCCGGTTAGAGTGGCTGCTAGTTAGTTAACGTGAAGGGTTGTAGTGTCAGGTTAGAGTGGCTTCTAGTTAGTTAATGTGAAGGGTTGTAGTGTCAGGTTAGAGTGGCTGCTAGTTAGTTAATGTGAAGGGTTGTAGTGTCAGGTTAGAGTGGCTGCTAGTTAGTTAATGTGAAGGGTTGTAGTGTCAGGTTAGAGTGGCTTCTAGTTAGTTAATGTGAAGGGTTGTAGTGTCAGGTTAGAGTGGCTACTAGTTAGTTAATGTGAAGGGTTGTAGTGTCCGGTTAGAGTGGCTGCTAGTTAGTTAACGTGAAGGGTTGTAGTGTCAGGTTAGAGTGGCTTCTAGTTAGTTAATGTGAAGGGTTGTAGTGTCAGGTTAGAGTGGCTGCTAGTTAGTTAATGTGAAGGGTTGTAGTGTCAGGTTAGAGTGGCTGCTAGTTAGTTAATGTGAAGGGTTGCAGTGTCAGGTTAGAGTGGCTGCTAGTTAGTTAATGTGAAGGGTTGTAGTGTCAGGTTAGAGTGGCTGCTAGTTAGTTAATGTGAAGGGTTGTAGTGTCAGGTTAGAGTGGCTACTAGTTAGTTAATGTGAAGGGTTGTAGTGTCCGGTTAGAGTGGCTGCTAGTTAGTTAACGTGAAGGGTTGTAGTGTCAGGTTAGAGTGGCTTCTAGTTAGTTAATGTGAAGGGTTGTAGTGTCAGGTTAGAGTGGCTGCTAGTTAGTTAATGTGAAGGGTTGTAGTGTCAGGTTAGAGTGGCTGCTAGTTAGTTAATGTGAAGGGTTGCAGTGTCAGGTTAGAGTGGCTGCTAGTTAGTTAATGTGAAGGGTTGTAGTGTCAGGTTAGAGTGGCTGCTAGTTAGTTAATGTGAAGGGTTGTAGTGTCAGGTTAGAGTGGCTGCTAGTTAGTTAATGTGAAGGGTTGTAGTGTCAGGTTAGAGTGGCTGCTAGTTAGTTAATGTGAAGGGTTGTAGTGTCAGGTTAGAGTGGCTGCTAGTTAGTTAATGTGAAGGGTTGTAGTGTCAGGTTAGAGTGGCTACTAGTTAGTTAATGTGAAGGGTTGCAGTGTCAGGTTAGAGTGGCTGCTAGTTAGTTAATGTGAAGGGTTGTAGTGTCAGGTTAGAGTGGCTGCTAGTAAGTTAATGTGAAGGGTTGTAGTGTCCGGTTAGAGTGGCTGCTAGTTAGTTAATGTGAAGGGTTGTAGTGTCAGGTTAGAGTGGCTACTAGTTAGTTAACGTGAAGGGATGTAGTGTCAGGTTAGAGTGGCTACTAGTTAGTTAATGTGAAGGGTTGTAGTGGCCGGTTAGAGTGGCTGCTAGTTAGTTAATGTGAAGGGTTGTAGTGTCAGGTTAGAGTGGCTACTAGTTAGTTAATGTGAAGGGTTGTAGTGTCCGGTTAGAGTGGCTGCTAGTTAGTTAATGTGAAGGGTTGTAGTGTCAGGTTAGAGTGGCTGCTAGTTAGTTAATGTGAAGGGTTGTAGTGTCACTGTCAGGTTAGAGTGGCTGCTAGTTAGTTAATGTGAAGGGTTGTAGTGTCAGATTAGAGTGGCTGCTAGTTAGTTAATGTGAAGGGTTGTAGTGTCAGGTTAGAGTGGCTGCTAGTTAGTTAATGTGAAGGGTTGTAGTGTCAGGTTAGAGTGGCTGCTAGTTAGTTAACGTGAAGGGTTGTAGTGTCAGGTTAGAGTGGCTGCTAGTTAGTTAATGTGAAGGGTTGTAGTGTCAGGTTAGAGTGGCTACTAGTTAGTTAATGTGAAGGGTTGTAGTGTCAGGTTAGAGTGGCTGCTAGTTAGTTAATGTGAAGGGTTGCAGTGTCAGGTTAGAGTGGCTGCTAGTTAGTTAATGTGAAGGGTTGTAGTGTTACTGTCAGGTTAGAGTGGCTGCTAGTTAGTTAATGTGAAGGGTTGTAGTGTCACTGTCAGGTTAGAGTGGCTGCTAGTTAGTTAATGTGAAGGGTTGTAGTGTCCGGTTAAAGTGGCTACTAGTTAGTTAATGTGAAGGGTTGTAGTGTCCGGTTAGAGTGGCTGCTAGTTAGTTAATGTGAAGGGTTGTAGTGTCAGGTTAGAGTGGCTGCTAGTTAGTTAATGTGAAGGCTTGTAGTGTCAGGTTAGAGTGGCTGCTAGTTAGTTAATGTGAAGGGTTGTAGTGTCAGGTTAGAGTGGCTGCTAGTTAGTTAATGTGAAGGCTTGTAGTGTCAGGTTAGAGTGGCTGCTAGTTAGTTAATGTGAAGGGTTGTAGTGTCAGGTTAGAGTGGCTGCTAGTTAGTTAATGTGAAGGGTTGTAGTGTCAGGTTAGAGTGGCTGCTAGTTAGTTAATGTGAAGGGTTGTAGTGTCCGGTTAGAGTGGCTGCTAGTTAGTTAATGTGAAGAGTTGTAGTGTCCGGTTAGAGTGGCTACTAGTTAGTTAATGTGAAGGGTTGTAGTGTCCGGTTAGAGTGGCTACTAGTTAGTTAATGTGAAGGGTTGTAGTGTCCGGTTAGAGTGGCTGCTAGTTAGTTAATGTGAAGGGTTGTAGTGTCAGGTTAGAGTGGCTACTAGTTAGTTAATGTGAAGGGTTGTAGTGTCCGGTTAGAGTGGCTACTAGTTAGTTAATGTGAAGGGTTGTAGTGTCAGGTTAGAGTGGCTGCTAGTTAGTTAATGTGAAGGGTTGTAGTGTCAGGTTAGAGTGGCTACTAGTTAGTTAATGTGAAGGGTTGTAGTGTCAGGTTAGAGTGGCTGCTAGTTAGTTAATGTGAAGGGTTGTAGTGTCAGGTTAGAGTGGCTACTAGTTAGTTAATGTGAAGGGTTGTAGTGTCCGGTTAGAGTGGCTGCTAGTTAGTTAATGTGAAGGGTTGTAGTGTCAGGTTAGAGTGGCTGCTAGTTAGTTACGTGAAGGGTTGTAGTGTCAGGTTAGAGTGGCTGCTAGTTAGTTAATGTGAAGGGTTGTAGTGTCCGGTTAGAGTGGCTACTAGTTAGTTAATGTGAAGGGTTGTAGTGTCAGGTTAGAGTGGCTGCTAGTTAGTTAATGTGAAGGGTTGTAGTGTCCGGTTAGAGTGGCTGCTAGTTAGTTAATGTGAAGGGTTGTAGTGTCAGGTTAGAGTGGCTGCTAGTTAGTTAATGTGAAGGGTTGTAGTGTCCGGTTAGAGTGGCTGCTAGTTAGTTAATGTGAAGGGTTGTAGTGTCCGGTTAGAGTGGCTGCTAGTTAGTTAATGTGAAGGGTTGTAGTGTCAGGTTAGAGTGGCTGCTAGTTAGTTAATGTGAAGGGTTGTAGTGTCAGGTTAGAGTGGCTGCTAGTTAGTTAATGTGAAGGGTTGTAGTGTCAGGTTAGAGTGGCTGCTAGTTAGTTAACGTGAAGGGTTGTAGTGTCAGGTTAGAGTGGCTACTAGTTAGTTAATGTGAAGGGTTGTAGTGTCAGGTTAGAGTGGCTACTAGTTAGTTAATGTGAAGGGTTGTAGTGTCAGGTTAGAGTGGCTACTAGTTAGTTAATGTGAAGGCTTGTAGTGTCAGGTTAGAGTGGCTGCTAGTTAGTTAATGTGAAGGGTTGCAGTGTCAGGTTAGAGTGGCTGCTAGTTAGTTAATGTGAAGGGTTGTAGTGTCAGGTTAGAGTGGCTGCTAGTTAGTTAACGTGAAGGGTTGCAGTGTCAGGTTAGAGTGGCTGCTAGTTAGTTAATGTGAAGGGTTGCAGTGTCAGGTTAGAGTGGCTGCTAGTTAGTTAATGTGAAGGGTTGTAGTGTCAGGTTAGAGTGGCTGCTAGTTAGTTAATGTGAAGGGTTGTAGTGTCAGGTTAGAGTGGCTGCTAGTTAGTTAATGTGAAGTGTTGTAGTGTAAGGTTAGAGTGGCTGCTAGTTAGTTAATGTGAAGGGTTGCAGTGTCAGGTTAGAGTGGCTGCTAGTTAGTTAATGTGAAGGGTTGTAGTGTCAGGTTAGAGTGGCTACTAGTTAGTTAATGTGAAGGGTTGTAGTGTCCGGTTAGAGTGGCTGCTAGTTAGTTAACGTGAAGGGTTGTAGTGTCAGGTTAGAGTGGCTTCTAGTTAGTTAATGTGAAGGGTTGTAGTGTCAGGTTAGAGTGGCTGCTAGTTAGTTAATGTGAAGGGTTGTAGTGTCAGGTTAGAGTGGCTGCTAGTTAGTTAATGTGAAGGGTTGCAGTGTCAGGTTAGAGTGGCTGCTAGTTAGTTAATGTGAAAGGTTGTAGTGTCAGGTTAGAGTGGCTGCTAGTTAGTTAATGTGAAGGGTTGTAGTGTCAGGTTAGAGTGGCTACTAGTTAGTTAATGTGAAGGGTTGTAGTGTCCGGTTAGAGTGGCTGCTAGTTAGTTAACGTGAAGGGTTGTAGTGTCAGGTTAGAGTGGCTTCTAGTTAGTTAATGTGAAGGGTTGTAGTGTCAGGTTAGAGTGGCTGCTAGTTAGTTAATGTGAAGGGTTGTAGTGTCAGGTTAGAGTGGCTGCTAGTTAGTTAATGTGAAGGGTTGCAGTGTCAGGTTAGAGTGGCTGCTAGTTAGTTAATGTGAAGGGTTGTAGTGTCAGGTTAGAGTGGCTGCTAGTTAGTTAATGTGAAGGGTTGTAGTGTCAGGTTAGAGTGGCTGCTAGTTAGTTAATGTGAAGGGTTGTAGTGTCAGGTTAGAGTGGCTGCTAGTTAGTTAATGTGAAGGGTTGTAGTGTCAGGTTAGAGTGGCTGCTAGTTAGTTAATGTGAAGGGTTGTAGTGTCAGGTTAGAGTGGCTACTAGTTAGTTAATGTGAAGGGTTGCAGTGTCAGGTTAGAGTGGCTGCTAGTTAGTTAATGTGAAGGGTTGTAGTGTCAGGTTAGAGTGGCTGCTAGTAAGTTAATGTGAAGGGTTGTAGTGTCCGGTTAGAGTGGCTGCTAGTTAGTTAATGTGAAGGGTTGTAGTGTCAGGTTAGAGTGGCTACTAGTTAGTTAATGTGAAGGGATGTAGTGTCAGGTTAGAGTGGCTACTAGTTAGTTAATGTGAAGGGTTGTAGTGGCCGGTTAGAGTGGCTGCTAGTTAGTTAATGTGAAGGGTTGTAGTGTCAGGTTAGAGTGGCTACTAGTTAGTTAATGTGAAGGGTTGTAGTGTCCGGTTAGAGTGGCTGCTAGTTAGTTAATGTGAAGGGTTGTAGTGTCAGGTTAGAGTGGCTGCTAGTTAGTTAATGTGAAGGGTTGTAGTGTCACTGTCAGGTTAGAGTGGCTGCTAGTTAGTTAATGTATAGGGTTGTAGTGTCAGATTAGAGTGGCTGCTAGTTAGTTAATGTGAAGGGTTGTAGTGTCAGGTTAGAGTGGCTGCTAGTTAGTTAATGTGAAGGGTTGTAGTGTCAGGTTAGAGTGGCTGCTAGTTAGTTAACGTGAAGGGTTGTAGTGTCAGGTTAGAGTGGCTGCTAGTTAGTTAATGTGAAGGGTTGTAGTGTCAGGTTAGAGTGGCTACTAGTTAGTTAATGTGAAGGGTTGTAGTGTCAGGTTAGAGTGGCTGCTAGTTAGTTAATGTGAAGGGTTGCAGTGTCAGGTTAGAGTGGCTGCTAGTTAGTTAATGTGAAGGGTTGTAGTGTTACTGTCAGGTTAGAGTGGCTGCTAGTTAGTTAATGTGAAGGGTTGTAGTGTCACTGTCAGGTTAGAGTGGCTGCTAGTTAGTTAATGTGAAGGGTTGTAGTGTCCGGTTAGAGTGGCTACTAGTTAGTTAATGTGAAGGGTTGTAGTGTCCGGTTAGAGTGGCTGCTAGTTAGTTAATGTGAAGGGTTGTAGTGTCAGGTTAGAGTGGCTGCTAGTTAGTTAATGTGAAGGCTTGTAGTGTCAGGTTAGAGTGGCTGCTAGTTAGTTAATGTGAAGGGTTGTAGTGTCAGGTTAGAGTGGCTGCTAGTTAGTTAATGTGAAGGCTTGTAGTGTCAGGTTAGAGTGGCTGCTAGTTAGTTAATGTGAAGGGTTGTAGTGTCAGGTTAGAGTGGCTGCTAGTTAGTTAATGTGAAGGGTTGTAGTGTCAGGTTAGAGTGGCTGCTAGTTAGTTAATGTGAAGGGTTGTAGTGTCCGGTTAGAGTGGCTGCTAGTTAGTTAATGTGAAGAGTTGTAGTGTCCGGTTAGAGTGGCTACTAGTTAGTTAATGTGAAGGGTTGTAGTGTCCGGTTAGAGTGGCTACTAGTTAGTTAATGTGAAGGGTTGTAGTGTCCGGTTAGAGTGGCTGCTAGTTAGTTAATGTGAAGGGTTGTAGTGTCAGGTTAGAGTGGCTACTAGTTAGTTAATGTGAAGGGTTGTAGTGTCCGGTTAGAGTGGCTACTAGTTAGTTAATGTGAAGGGTTGTAGTGTCAGGTTAGAGTGGCTGCTAGTTAGTTAATGTGAAGGGTTGTAGTGTCAGGTTAGAGTGGCTACTAGTTAGTTAATGTGAAGGGTTGTAGTGTCAGGTTAGAGTGGCTGCTAGTTAGTTAATGTGAAGGGTTGTAGTGTCAGGTTAGAGTGGCTACTAGTTAGTTAATGTGAAGGGTTGTAGTGTCCGGTTAGAGTGGCTGCTAGTTAGTTAATGTGAAGGGTTGTAGTGTCAGGTTAGAGTGGCTGCTAGTTAGTTAACGTGAAGGGTTGTAGTGTCAGGTTAGAGTGGCTGCTAGTTAGTTAATGTGAAGGGTTGTAGTGTCCGGTTAGAGTGGCTACTAGTTAGTTAATGTGAAGGGTTGTAGTGTCAGGTTAGAGTGGCTGCTAGTTAGTTAATGTGAAGGGTTGTAGTGTCCGGTTAGAGTGGCTGCTAGTTAGTTAATGTGAAGGGTTGTAGTGTCAGGTTAGAGTGGCTGCTAGTTAGTTAATGTGAAGGGTTGTAGTGTCCGGTTAGAGTGGCTGCTAGTTAGTTAATGTGAAGGGTTGTAGTGTCCGGTTAGAGTGGCTGCTAGTTAGTTAATGTGAAGGGTTGTAGTGTCAGGTTAGAGTGGCTGCTAGTTAGTTAATGTGAAGGGTTGTAGTGTCAGGTTAGAGTGGCTACTAGTTAGTTAATGTGAAGGGTTGTAGTGTCAGGTTAGAGTGGCTACTAGTTAGTTAATGTGAAGGGTTGTAGTGTCAGGTTAGAGTGGCTACTAGTTAGTTAATGTGAAGGCTTGTAGTGTCAGGTTAGAGTGGCTGCTAGTTAGTTAATGTGAAGGGTTGCAGTGTCAGGTTAGAGTGGCTGCTAGTTAGTTAATGTGAAGGGTTGTAGTGTCAGGTTAGAGTGGCTGCTAGTTGGTTAACGTGAAGGGTTGCAGTGTCAGGTTAGAGTGGCTGCTAGTTAGTTAATGTGAAGGGTTGCAGTGTCAGGTTAGAGTGGCTGCTAGTTAGTTAATGTGAAGGGTTGTAGTGTCAGGTTAGAGTGGCTGCTAGTTAGTTAATGTGAAGGGTTGTAGTGTCAGGTTAGAGTGGCTGCTAGTTAGTTAATGTGAAGTGTTGTAGTGTAAGGTTAGAGTGGCTGCTAGTTAGTTAATGTGAAGTGTTGTAGTGTCAGGTTAGAGTGGCTACTAGTTAGTTAATGTGAAGGGTTCTAGTGTCAGGTTAGAGTGGCTACTAGTTAGTTAATGTGAAGGTTTGTAGTGTCAGGTTAGAGTGGCTGCTAGTTAGTTAATGTGAAGGGTTGTAGTGTCTGGTTAGAGTGGCTGCTAGTTAGTTAATGTGAAGTGTTGTAGTGTCCGGTTAGAGTGGCTGCTAGTTAGTTAATGTGAAGGGTTGTAGTGTCAGGTTAGAGTGGCTGCTAGTTAGTTAATGTGAAGGGTTGCAGTGTCAGGTTAGAGTGGCTGCTAGTTAGTTAATGTGAAGGGTTGCAGTGTCAGGTTAGAGTGGCTGCTAGTTAGTTAATGTGAAGGGTTGTAGTGTCAGGTTAGAGTGGCTGCTAGTTAGTTAATGTGAAGGGTTGTAGTGTCAGTTTAGAGTGGCTGCTAGTTAGTTAATGTGAAGGGTTGTAGTGTCAGGTTAGAGTGGCTGCTAGTTAGTTAATGTGAAGGGTTGTAGTGTCAGGTTAGAGTGGCTACTAGTTAGTTAATGTGAAGGGTTGTAGTGTCAGGTTAGAGTGGCTGCTAGTTAGTTAATGTGAAGGGTTGTAGTGTCAGGTTAGAGTGGCTGCTAGTTAGTTAATGTGAAGGGTTGTAGTGTCCGGTTAGAGTGGCTGCTAGTTAGTTCATGTGAAGGGTTTTAGTGTCAGGTTAGAGTGGCTGCTAGTTAGTTAATGTGAAGGGTTGTAGTGTCAGGTTAGAGTGGCTGCTAGTTAGTTAATGTGAAGGGCTGTAGTGTCAGGTTAGAGTGGCTGCTAGTTAGTTAATGTGAAGGGTTGTAGTGTCAGGTTAGAGTGGCTGCTAGTTAGTTAATGTGAAGGTGTTTTGGGAACAAACACATCTGTTTTTATCTTTGGTTTCTATTGGAATCATGTCATCTGACGTGAAATATTGTATATGGAAATATTACAAAACAAAGTTGTGTTAAGGATTGGAGTATGCAGAGGGTCAATACAGCAACCTCAACTGGAGTGCTTGTCATTAGTTTTACATGTCATTCATTTTGAATGTTGTGGACGTCCTCTCCTTTGCCCTTCTTGCTCCTATTACCAATCAGACCGGCTCTCCGCGTGTGTAGATTCCCTGCTGGCTGCTACGTATGTTTTCAAGGGTAGAAAAATGCAGCAGTTTGATCAATATCGGCCAAACTTGTCATTCTCCGCTCCCCAATGCATTAGGCCATGCCCCAAACATCGCATATACTGTAGATCGGTTGGTTTGGAGTTACTTTTGTTACATTAATATCAAGCAAACAAAAATAATGATATTGACAAAAATAATACCAATTGCAAGGAAATCATTTTTAAAATGCGCAAACAAACGAATTAAAAACGGGGTTTTTTCAGTGAAACATTTTCAAACGATAACTCGATTGTGATCAAACGCCTCCCTCTTTTTTGTTGTTGTTGCAGCAGCATAGCACCCTACATCCCTCTACTGGCTGGCCTCTGGAGCTACGCAGCATCAGTCTGGGTCTGGCTGGGTCGGGCAGGGTCGGGCTGGGTCTGGCTGGGTCTGGCTGGGTCTGGCTGGGTCGGGCTGGGTCTGGCTGGGTCGGGCTGGGTCTGGCTGGGTCGGGCTGGGTCTGGCTGGGTCTGGCTGGGTCTGGCTGGGTCGGGCTGGGTCGGGCTGGGTCTACGCAGGGTCGGTCTGGGTCTGGCTGGGTCTGGCTGGGTCGGGCTGGGTCGGGCTGGGTCTACGCAGGGTCGGTCTGGGTCTGGCTGGGTCTGGCTGGGTCTGGCTGGGTCGGGCAGGGTCGGGCAGGGTCGGGCTGGGTCGGGCTGGGTCTACGCAGGGTCGGTCTGGGTCTGGCTGGGTCTGGCTGGGTCTGGCTGGGTCAGGCAGGGTCTGGCAGGGTCGGTCTGGGTCTGGCTGGGTCTGGCTGGGTCGGGCAGGGTCTGGCAGGGTCGGTCTGGGTCTGGCTGGGTCGGGCAGGGTCGGTCTGGGTCTGGCTGGGTCTGGCTGGGTCTGGCTGGGTCGGGTTGGGTCTACGCAGGGTCGGGCTGGGTCGGGCTGGGTCTACGCAGGGTCGGGCTGGGTCTGGCTGGGTCGGGCTGGGTCTGGCTGGGTCTGGCTGGGTCTGGCTGGGTCTGGCTGGGTCGGGCTGGGTCTGGCTGGGTCTGGCTGGGTCGGGCTGGGTCGGTCTGGGTCCCTCCCTGGAGGACAGATCACATGTTGATGGAAGTGCTGTTGGAGAGCCATTAGGAGGCAGCCTTCCCTCTGGTCTTCTCTGTGGTCATTAAAAATGACATGACACTTATCGTAACATGAAGTTTAACTATCACTCATAAACTGGTTGACCAATAGGGGATGCACAGTCTACAGTGCTCTCTAAACCCTGCCTGCACAGAATGGATTGACAGGATTTATATAGTGCTTTTCTACATACTATAGCGCTTTTACATAGTAAGGAAACTCACCTCATCCACCCCGCTTCGGTGATGCACAGCAACCATTTTGTGCCAGAACCACAGCTAGCAATGATGGAGAGGTGAGGAGTGATCTATGCCAATTAGGAGCGAGGGGGATGATTAGGTGGCCATGATGGAAACACCTAGACAGGGTAATGTCCCCTTCACTGCCCTGGAGCGTTGGGATTTGATCTGAAGTCCAGATGGAAGGGTGCCGTCTACCAGCAACATCTCCCATAGCATGGGGCCGTGTTGTTCCACCAGACATAGCATGGGGCCGTGTTGTTCCACCAGACATAGCATGGGGCCGTGTTGTTCCACCAGACATAGCATGGGGCCGTGTTGTTCCACCAGACATAGCATGGGGCCGTGTTGTTCCACCAGACATAGCATGGGGCCGTGTTGTTCCACCAGACATAGCATGGGGCCGTGTTGTTCCACCAGACATAGCATGGGGCCGTGTTGTTCCACCAGACATAGCATGGGGCCGTGTTGTTCCACCAGACATAGCATGGGGCCGTGTTGTTCCACCAGACATAGCATGGGGCCGTGTTGTTCCACCAGACATAGCATGGGGCCGTGTTGTTCCACCAGACATAGCATGGGGCCGTGTTGTTCCACCAGACATAGCATGGGGCCGTGTTGTTCCACCAGACATAGCATGGGGCCGTGTTGTTCCACCAGACATAGCATGGGGCCGTGTTGTTCCACCAGACATAGCATGGGGCCGTGTTGTTCCACCAGACATAGCATGGGGCCGTGTTGTTCCACCAGACATAGCATGGGGGCCGTGTTGTTCCACCAGACATAGCATGGGGGCGTGTTGTTCCACCAGACATAGCATGGGGCCGTGTTGTTCCACCAGACATAGCATGGGGCCGTGTTGTTCCACCAGACATAGCATGGGGCCGTGTTGTTCCACCAGACATAGCATGGGGCCGTGTTGTTCCACCAGACATAGCATGGGGCCGTGTTGTTCCACCAGACATAGCATGGGGCCGTGTTGTTCCACCAGACATAGCATGGGGCCGTGTTGTTCCACCAGACATAGCATGGGGCCGTGTTGTTCCACCAGACATAGCATGGGGCCGTGTTGTTCCACCAGACATAGCATGGGGCCGTGTTGTTCCACCAGACATAGCATGGGGCCGTGTTGTTCCACCAGACATAGCATGGGGCCGTGTTGTTCCACCAGACATAGCATGGGGCCGTGTTGTTCCACCAGACATAGCATGGGGCCGTGTTGTTCCACCAGACATAGCATGGGGCCGTGTTGTTCCACCAGACATAGCATGGGGCCGTGTTGTTCCACCAGACATAGCATGGGGCCGTGTTGTTCCACCAGACATAGCATGGGGCCGTGTTGTTCCACCAGACATAGCATAGGGGCCGTGTTGTTCCACCAGACATAGCATGGGGCCGTGTTGTTCCACCAGACATAGCATGGGGCCGTGTTGTTCCACCAGACATAGCATGGGGCCGTGTTGTTCCACCAGACATAGCATGGGGCCGTGTTGTTCCACCAGACATAGCATGGGGCCGTGTTGTTCCACCAGACATAGCATGGGGCCGTGTTGTTCCACCAGACATAGCATGGGGCCGTGTTGTTCCACCAGACATAGCATGGGGCCGTGTTGTTCCACCAGACATAGCATGGGGCCGTGTTGTTCCACCAGACATAGCATGGGGCCGTGTTGTTCCACCAGACATAGCATGGGGCCGTGTTGTTCCACCAGACATAGCATGGGGCCGTGTTGTTCCACCAGACATAGCATGGGGCCGTGTTGTTCCACCAGACATAGCATGGGGCCGTGTTGTTCCACCAGACATAGCATGGGGCCGTGTTGTTCCACCAGACATAGCATGGGGCCGTGTTGTTCCACCAGACATAGCATGGGGCCGTGTTGTTCCACCAGACATAGCATGGGGCCGTGTTGTTCCACCAGACATAGCATGGGGCCGTGTTGTTCCACCAGACATAGCATGGGGCCGTGTTGTTCCACCAGACATAGCATGGGGCCGTGTTGTTCCACCAGACATAGCATGGGGCCGTGTTGTTCCACCAGACATAGCATGGGGCCGTGTTGTTCCACCAGACATAGCATGGGGCCGTGTTGTTCCACCAGACATAGCATGGGGCCGTGTTGTTCCACCAGACATAGCATGGGGCCGTGTTGTTCCACCAGACATAGCATGGGGCCGTGTTGTTCCACCAGACATACTACTGCGGCCTGTAGCCTCCTGGACCCAGTTACTGATATGGAGAAAAGTCACATTTCTTTATGGTGATTCATTTATTCCGTCTGTTATTGAAAGCGAATCTTTTGGTGTAATTAATGCTCCAGAAGTAAATATGCTTTTATTTCTCATTAGTATTAGATGACTAAGGATTTCAATTAAATAAATACAATATAATTAAATACTTACAACACTTTATCATAAAGGTCCCCATCACAGCACCCTACCTGATAATAAAATATTGGATAAAATGCATTTACAGTCACTTAACACATCAGCAATATAGTTCCATTGTGTTGGCAGAACTGGAAGCAACCATATGTTTCTGGCCGATAGGTCTCATCTTCAAGTGTGTGCCTCATCCTGAGCGAGATGGCAGATGGTTAGACGACGGCTCGGCCCGGCACGGCAGGGGAGATGACGTGGCTCTGCAGGGGAGACATGGTGAATTGGAGTCATTGAGAAGGTGTCAGTAGCAGCCTCTCTGTGTCAGCATGCCAAGCCTCTCTGGTCTCTCTCGATCTCAGCATGTAAGGGCCACAGAACAACAGGCTCCTATCTAAGACATCAGGTGACCTGAACAGTGGACTAACAGGAGGATGTTCTGAAGTACACTGAACAACAATATAAACGTAACATGTAAAGTGTTGGTCTCATGTTTCATGAGCTGAAATAATAGATCCCAGAAATGTTCCACACGCACAAAAAGCTTATTTCTCTCAAATATTTTGCACAAATGTGTTTACATCCCTGTTAGTGAGCATTTCTCCTTTGCCAAGATAAACACAAGCGCAGACCACATGTAACCACGCCAGCCCAGGACCTCCACATCCGGCTTCTTCACCTGTGGGATCATCTGACACCAGCCACCCGGACAGCTGATGAAACTTTGGTTTTGCACAACTGAAGAATCTCTGCACAAACTGTCAGAAACCGTCTCAGGGAAGCTCATCTGCGTGCTCGTCGTCCTCACCAGGGTCTTGACCTGACTGCAGTTCGACGTCGTAACCAGCGTCACTGAGCAACGTCTCACCTTCGATGGCCACAGGCATGCTGGGGATGTGTGCTCTTCATGGATGAATCCCGGTTTCAACTGTACCGGGCAGATGGCGTCGTGTGGGCGAGCGGTTTGCTGATGTCAACGTTGTGAACAGAGTGCTCCATGGAGGCGGTGGGGTTATGGTACGAGCAGGTATAAACTACGGACTGCAAACACAATTGCATTTTATCAATGGCAATTTGAATGCACAGAGATACCGTGACGAGATCCTGAGACCCATTGTCGTGCCATTCATCCGCCGCCATCGCCTCATGTTTCAGCATGATAATGCACGGCCCCATGTCACAAGGATCTGTACACAATTCCTGGAAGCTGAAAATGTCCCAGTTCTTCCCTGGCCTGTATACTCAGACATATCACCCATTGAGCATGTTTGGGATGCTCTGGATCAACGTGTACGACAGCGTGTTCTAGTTCCCGCCAATATCCAGCAACTTCGCAGAGCCATTGAAGAGGAGTGGAACAACATTCCACAGGCCACAATCAACAGCCTGATCAACTCTATGCGAATGTCACGATCGTTGAGAGACGGGTCAGACCAAGGTGCAGCGTGGTATGCGTACATGTTTATTAAGACGAATAAACAGTTGACAAAATAACAAAACAACGACAACGTGAAGTCCTATGGGCTACACACACAACAAGCCTAACATGAACACACACAAGATCCCACAACTAAGGGAGGCAACCAGGCTACCTAAGGATGATCCCCAATCAGAGACAACGAGCGACAGCTGCCTCTGATTGGGAATCACACCCGGCCAAAACATAGAAATACAAAATACTAGATCTCCAACATAGAAATACAATAACATAGATCTCAAACTGAACTCACACCCTGACCCAACCAACAAGAGTTCTCTAGGTCAGGGCGTGACAGCGAAGGAGATGTGTCGTGCTGCACGAGGCAAACGGTGGTCACACCGGATACTGACTGGTTTTCTGATCCAAGCCCCTACCTTTTTTTAAAAAGGTATCTGTGACCAACAGATGCATATCTGTATTCCCAGTCATGTGAAATCCATAGATTAGGGCCTAATTTATTTATTTCAATTGACTGATTTCCTTCTATGAACTGTAGCTCAGTAAAATCGTTGAATTTGTTGCGTTTATACTTTTTTCTGTGTATATTCAGGGGTGTAAAGTACTTAAGTAAAAATACTTTAAAGTACTTAAGTAGTTTTTTGGGGGGGTATCTGTAGTTTACATTACTGTTTATTGTAAGGGTTGGTGTGAGGTGTGACCCAGGTGCGGTGCAGGATAGACAGTAGGCAGAGATGGTGAAACAAGGATTTTTACTGGTGGTCCCAAAACCAGGATACAAAATAACGGACTTGTCACCATTAAAATAAAGGAGGAGCAAATTGGTCTCCAAAAACAGGCCGACAGCAAACATACGAAATACTAACTACGACTGAAAACAACAATGAAACAGGAGAACACTTCTCAAGTACCTATACATACGTCTCGCGATCAGACACTGATTAGTACTGTTTGGCATCGAGAAACTAGCAGAGAAAACACAGCAAGGGAACACAGGGAAGTGAGGGCGTAAATACACAGGTGAACAGGTAGACACAGGTGACACCAATAGGATGATGATTAGTCCAGACTGTGAGTGAGGAGGTGCCTAAGGTTGTCGGAGGATGACACCTAGTGGATCGCTCCGGAACTGCGACCCGCTCCTATAACAGTTTATATTTTTGACAACTTTTACTTTACTACATTCCTAAATAAAATTATGTACTTTTTACTCCGTACATTTTCCCTGACACCCAAAAGTACTTGTTACAATTCAAATGCTTAGCAGGACAGAAAATGGTCAAATTCACGCACTTATCAAGCGAACATCCCTGGTCATCCCTACTGTCTCTGATCTGGCGGACTCACTAAACACAACTGCTTGGTTTGTAAATTATGTTGGAGTTTGCCTCTAGCTACCTGTATATTAAAAAAACAAGAAAATCATGCCTTCTCGTTTGCTTAATATAAGGAATTTGAAATGATTTATACTTTTACTTTTGATACTTAAGTATATTTTAACAATTACATTTATCTTTTGATACTTAAGTATATTGAAAACCAAATACTTTTAGACTTTTCCTCAAGTAGTATTTTACTGGGTGACTTTCACTTTTACTTGAGTCATTTTCTACTAATAATAATAAATAATAAAGGGATAGTATCTTTACTTTTACTCAAGTTTGACAATTGGGTCCTTTTCCACACCACTGACTATATTACAGACAGACGCCAAAACATTAAGAACTGATCTTTCCAGGACACAGAGTGACGAGGTGAATTCAGGTGAAAGCTATGATCCCTTATCCCTTATGTACTTCTCAAGGCGCATTAAAGTTACAAGTACCCTAGGGAGGGAAACGTCCATTCTGACAAGCAGTCAATGCACAACAATCCTTGCAATCACTGGGGGAGAAAAAAAAAACGTTTTAATGGCCTTTTTAAAAAGAGGGTTCCCAGCTTACCATTGCTACTTTATTTATTTCTCAACTGCTAAATGTGTGTGAACTGCACCATTTTACACCCAGAGGTCCTCTGTAGCTCAGCTGGTAGTGCACGGCGCTTGTAACGCCAGGGTAGTGGGTTCGGGACCACCCATACGTAAAAATGTATGCACGCGTGACTGTAAGTCGTTTTGGATAAAAGCGTCTGCTAAATGGGATATTATTATTATTATCGGGGGGGGGAATACAGACACTACACTCTTAGAAAAAAAGGGTTCTTAGAACCGTGGAGAGTATAGCTAGCCATGTGTAGAGGGTAGAGGGTAGTCGCATACCCAACTCTGGCCAAATATGTAGAAAATCATAGAGGTCATAGGCCCGAGGTCAGGGGTTAATAGTGGAACAGGAATGTATGTTTCTGAGCCAAGACTCATGTTCTCAATGGGAAGCAGACGGATTATTAACCACTGTAAACCATTATAACCGTTGTAACTAAAATACCGTATCAACAGTAATCATACTGGCGTATGAGAACTACAATTGAACAGATGTTACAGGCTGCTGGGGCAGAGTCTCTCTGGCAGGATTTGAGAATTACGTGGTGATCGTGTTGTACTGTATGCTGAAATTTGCAGGTCGGAGCGACCACAAATCCACTCATATTAAAATAAATAAATAAACCTTCATATGATGCACAGCCTGTATAATAACCCCAGGGCTGCATCTACACTACAGCTCTACTCGTTTATTCATTAATGGAAGAACCCTGCTCAAAACCTTTTCGAGCCCATTATCAGCCTGAAAACGTCATCCTGGCATGTTTTTGCAAAAAAGGGTAAAATGTCAAAGTAGCTGATGTTTTGCTCAATACATTGCGGTTAATGGGAATTGATGAGCTTGATGAGAATTGATGTTTATTTCTCGATACATTGCATTCAATGTTAAAAGATGAGTGTCACAGGGTTGATGCTTATGTCGATAGGGAAAGATGAGGGTCACAGGGTTGATGCCTAAGTCAATAGGGAAAGATGAGTGTCACAGGGTTGATGCTTATGTCGATAGGGAAAGATGAGGGTCACAGGGTTGATGCCTAAGTCAATAGGGAAAGATGAGTGTCACAGGGTTGATGCTTATGTCGATAGGGTAAGATGAGTGTCACAGGGTTGATGCTTAAGTCAATACATTGCATTCAATGGGGAAAGATTAACTTTACAATATGGACGCATAGATTCTGGCCACTCTTCCATAAAGCCCAGCTCTGTGGAGTGTACGGCTTAAAGTGGTCCTATGGACAGATACTCCAATCTCCGCTGTGGAGCTTTGCAGCTCCTTCAGGGTAAAATAATTATACGAGTGTGGTGGTGTTCCCCTTGCTTAGTGGTGTTGCAGACTCTGGGGCCTTTCAGAACAGGTGTCTATATACTGAGCTCATGTGACGGATCATGTGACACTTAGATTGCACACAGGTGGACTTTATTTAACTAATTATGTGACTTCTGAAGGTAATTGGTTGCATCAGATCTTATTTAGGGGCTTCATAGCAAAGGGGGTGAATACATATGCACGCACCACTTTTCAGATTTTTTCGTTTCCCTTCACCAATTTGGACTATTTTGTGTATGTCCATTACATTAAATCCAAATAAAAATCCATTTTAATTACAGGTTGTAATGCAACAAAATAGGAAAAACGCCAAGGGGGATGAATCCTTTTGCAAGGCCCTGTATGTAGGGAATAGTGTATCATTTAGGACATGTCATGGGGTATAAAACCCCCTCTTTAATCCAACGTAACAGAGAGCCCTTTCTAAGTGTGATATAAAGTGCTTTGTTTTGGTGCCATATATTTGTGAGTACAAATGTGCCATTTGGAATTGAAGATGTCTTGGATGTACTTGCTGAGGGCTTTGAACAATAGCTCACTTTCATATGGTAGTTATTCATCCTCACACTCTGTTTACCATAGAGGGGTAGGGATGTGTCTCAAATGGCCCCCTATTCCATATATAGTGCACTACCTTGGCCCCCTATGGGTCGTATCCACCCTGGTCAATAGTAGTGCACTATATAGGGAATAGGGTGCCATTTGGAACATAGTGTAGAAGTTTAAACTGGTAACCGCTCCACATGTAATTACCTCTCTTCTTTGAAAAAACATATTACATTTACAGCAGACGCTCTTATCCAGAGCGATTTACAGGAGCAATTAGGGTTAAGCGCCTTGCTCAAGGGCACATCGACTGATTTTTCACCTAGTCGGCTCTGGGATTAGAACCAGCGACCTTTCGGTTACTGGCACAACGCTCTTAACCACTAAGCTACCTGCCGCCCTATTTATCAAACATACAAGCAATACAAGACTCTATTATTATGGTGGGAGATTATAATACAGTTTTAAATATCTCAATGGAGCGTAAAGGAAATCACACTACAAACTATCACCCTCATGCTCTTAAGGAAATCACGAATATCATGGATATATTGGAACTAGTAGATATATGGAGGCTTAAATATCCTGACCTAGTGAGATATACATGGAGGAGACTCATCATGGATATATTGGAACTAGTAGATATATGGAGGCTTAAATATCCTGACCTAGTGAGATGTACATGGAGGAGACTCATCATGGATATATTGGAACTAGTAGATATATGGAGGCTTAAATATCCTGACCTAGTGAGATATACATGGCGGAGGCTCAATCAAGCTAGTCGTCTTGATTACTTTCTTATGTCATTCTCTCTGGCTCCAGAAGTTAAACAAGTGTTGATAGGGGACAGAATGCGGTCGGACCATCAAATAATTGGGCGAGGATATATGGAAATTTAATCAACGCCTATTGGACGTTAACTTGTTTTTAACCAGGACAGAATAATTTATAACAGACTTTTTCCAACATAATATAGGTACAGCAGATCCCCGTATGGAGACAATCTAAATGTGCCTTTAGAGGCCATTCATCTCTAAAAGGGTCAAAAGAGTTCATAATAACAAAGGAAATAGAAGAACTAACAGTACAGATAGATAGCTGTAGGTACAGTGCATTTGGAAAGTATTCAGACCCCTTGACTTTTTTCACACTTTGTTACGTTACAGCCTTATTCTAAAATTGATTAAATCTTTTTTTTTTTTTTCTTCAATCTACACACAACAACTCATAATGACAAAGTAAAAACAGGTGTTTATAAATTTTTGCTAATTTATTAAATATGTAAACCAGAAATACTTTATTTACATAAGTATTCAGACCCTTTGCTATGAGACTCGAAATTTAGCTCAGGTGCATCCTGTTTCCATTGATCATCCTTGAGATGTTTCTACCACTTGATTGGAGTCCACCTGTGGTAAATTCAATTGATTAGACATTATTTGGAAAGGCACACACCTGTCTATATAAGGTCCCACAGTTGACAGTGCATGTCAGAGCAAAAACCAAGCAATGAGGTTGAAGGAATTGTCCGTAGAGCTCCGAGACAGGATTGTGTGGAGGCACAGATCTGGGGAAGGGTACCAAAACATTTCTGCAGCATTGAAGGTCCCCAAGAACACAGTGGCCTCCATTCTTAAATGGCAGACGTTTGGAACCACCAAGACTCTTCCTAGAGCTGGCCACCCGGCCAAACTGCGAAATCGGTGGAGAAGGGCCTTGGTCAGGGAGGTGACCAAGAACCTGATGGTCACTCTGACAGAGCTCCAGAGTTCCTCTGTGGAGATGGGAGAACTTTCCAGAAGGACAACCATCTCTGCAGCACTCCACCAATCAGGCCTTTATGGTAGAGTGGCCAGACGGAAGCCACTCCTCAGTAAAAGGCAAATGACAGCCTGCTTGGAGTTTGCCAAAAGCCACCTAAAGGACTCAGACCATGAGAAACAAGATTCCCTTGTCTGATGAACCAAGATTGAACTCTTTGGCCTAAATGCCAAGCGTCACGTCTGGAAGAAACCTGGCACCATCCCTACGGTGAAGCATGGTGGTGGCAGCATCATGCTGAGGGGACGTTTTTCAGCGGCAGGGACTGGGAGACTAGTCAGGATCGAGGCAAAGATGAACAGAGCAAAGTACAGAGAGATCCTTGATGATAACCTGCTCCAGAGCGCTCAGGACCTCAGACTGGGGGCGAAGGTTCACCTTCCAACAGGACAATGACCCTAAGCACAGAGTCAAGACAACGCAGGAGTGGCTTCGGGACAAGTCTCTGAATTTTCTTGAGTGGCCCAGCCAGAGCCCGGACTTGAACCAGATCGAACATCTCAGGAGAGACCTGAAAATAGCTGTGCAGCGACGCTCCCCATCCAACCTGAGGATTGAGAGGATCTGCAGAGAAGAATGGGAGAAACTCCCCAAATACAGGTGTGCCAAGCTTGTAGCGTCATACCCAAGAAGACTCAATGCTGTAATCACTGCCAAAGGTGCTTCAACAAAGTAAAGAGTAAAGGGTCTGAATACTTATGTAAATGTGATATTTCAGTTTTTTTGTTGTTGATACTTTTGCAAAAATTTATATAATCTTGTTTTTGCTTTGTCATTGTGTGTAGATTGATGAGGAAATAAAGCAAAAGTCATAACAAACATGTTATTTTTGGAAAAAATGTGACCTACACGGCAGGACCTGGTCAATGACCTGAAGAGAGCTGGGACCACAGTCTCAAAGAAAACCATTAGTAACACACTACGCCGTCATGGATTAAAATCCTGCAGTGCACGCAATGTCCCCCTGCTCAAGCCAGCGCATGTCCAGGCCCGTCTGAAGTTTGCCAATGACCATCTGGATGATCCAGAGGAGGAATGGGAGAAGGTCATGTGGTCTGATGAGACAAAAAAATGATATATATATATATATATATATATATATATATACACATATGTACACATATGTACACATATGTACTGGCGCAGTGGTCTAAGGCAGAGATCCTGGTTCGAATCCAGGCTCTGTCGTAGCCGGCCGCGACCGGGAGACCCATGGGTCCAGGGTAGGGGAGGGAATGGCCGGCATGGGTGTAGCTCAGTTGGTAGAGCATGGCGTTTGCAACGCCAGGGTTGTGGGTTCGATTCCCATGGGGGGCCAGTATAAAAAATTATGTGTGCACTCACTAACTGTAAGTCGCTCTGGATAAGAGCGTCTGCTAAATGACTAAAATGTAAATCTATATGTGTGTATATATATATGCAGAAGAAAACAAATGGGGGATTGGAAGTGATGCAGACAATTACATTGATGGAAGTTACAATCTATCTGCAATATTAAAGCTGATCTACCCCCTAAAAAAAAGTGGAAGGGGGAAAAATTAAGGAACTTGTCTGTCGGCATCAAAGACCAAAATTGGTTAAAGAAAATTGTGATGAATAAAAAAGTATACCAGTTTAATTTAAGGACAAAATAATTTACAGCTGTTCCATACAGATTGCTAAATAGTTGGGAAGAGATTTCCGATGTACCGATTCCATGGCACATGGTTCATGAACTGATATGCAAAACGACGCCGGATTCAAAACTTAGAATTTTTCCGTTTAAGTTATTATACAAAATTATTTCAACCAATATAATGTTATATATATGGAGTATACAATCATTCCAGCGCTGCAGATTTTTCTGCGAAGAGACAGAATCATTCGATTATTTGTTTTGGTACTGTCGATATGTAGTTTGCTTTTGGTTGCAGGTCCAAGAGTGGCTGAAGTACTACAACATTTACATGGAGCTAACTCTGCAGATAGCACTGCTGGGTGATTTGAAAAGTCATAGTCTGTCGATCAATAATATAATAATACTTTTAGCAAAACATTTTATTTTGTATTTACAATCTGTGGATTACGATATCTCTCTCTCTGTCTTTCTCCCCCTTCTCCTTATCTCTCTCCATCTCTTTCTACCTCCCCGTCTCCCCTGTCTCTTTCTCTCTCTCGCTCTCTCTTTCGCTCTTCCTCCATCTCTTTCTGCTCCCTGAGCACACTAATTGCAGCTGTCTCCTTATCGGCTGAGCAGCTGACAAGGTGGGAAGGATCTGATTAACCTTTATAACCACGCCACCACGCATGGCTCCTTCTGCTGGTTCTGCTTCTTTCTGTTCGCTGGAACTTATGTTATTAACACGCGTCCCAAATGGCACCCTATTCCCTATATAGTGCACTACTTTAGACCAGGGTCCATGCATCCTATTCCCTATATAGTGCACTACTTTAGACCAGGGTCCATGCATCCTATTCCCTATATAGTGCACGACTTTTGACCAGGGTCCATGCATCCTATTCCCTATATAGTGCACGACTTTTGACCAGGGTCCATGCATCCTATTCCCTATATAGTGCACGACTTTTGACCAGGGTCCATGCATCCTATTCCCTATATAGTGCACTACTTTTGACCAGGGTCCATGCACCCTATTCCCTATATAGTGCATGACTTTTGACCAGGGTCCATGCATCCTATTCCCTATATAGTGCACTACTTTTGACCAGGGTCCATGCATCCTATTCCCTATATAGTGCACGACTTTTGACCAGGGTCCATGCATCCTATTCCCTATATAGTGCACGACTTTTGACCAGGGTCCATGCATCCTATTCCCTATATAGTGCACTACTTTTGACCAGGGTCCATGCACCCTATTCCCTATATAATGCATGACTTTTGACCAGGGTCCATGCATCCTATTCCCTATATAGTGCACGACTTTTGACCAGGGTCCATGCATCCTATTCCCTATATAGTGCACGACTTTTGACCAGGGTCCATGCATCCTATTCCCTATATAGTGCACTACTTTTGACCAGGGTCCATGCACCCTATTCCCTATATAATGCATGACTTTTGACCAGGGTCCATGCATCCTATTCCCTATATAGTGCACGACTTTTGACCAGGGTCCATGCATCCTATTCCCTATATAGTGCACGACTTTTGACCAGGGTCCATGCATCCTATTCCCTATATAGTGCACGACTTTTGACCAGGGTCCATGCATCCTATTCCCTATATAGTGCACGACTTTTGACCAGGGTCCATGCATCCTATTCCCTATATAGTGCACGACTTTTGACCAGGGTCCATGCATCCTATTCCCTATATAGTGCACGACTTTTGACCAGGGTCCATGCATCCTATTCCCTATATAGTGCACGACTTTTGACCAGGGTCCATGCATCCTATTCCCTATATAGTGCACGACTTTTGACCAGGGTCCATGCATCCTATTCCCTATATAGTGCACGACTTTTGACCAGGGTCCATGCATCCTATTCCCTATATAGTGCACTACTTTTGACCAGGGTCCATGCACCCTATTCCCTATATAATGCACGACTTTTGACCAGGGTCCATGCATCCTATTCCCTATATAGTGCACTACTTTTGACCAGGGTCCATGCATCCTATTCCCTATATAGTGCACGACTTTTGACCAGGGTCCATGCATCCTATTCCCTATATAGTGCACGACTTTTGACCAGGGTCCATGCATCCTATTCCCTATATAGTGCACTACTTTTGACCAGGGTCCATGCACCCTATTCCCTATATAATGCATGACTTTTGACCAGGGTCCATGCATCCTATTCCCTATATAGTGCACGACTTTTGACCAGGGTCCATGCATCCTATTCCCTATATAGTGCACGACTTTTGACCAGGGTCCATGCATCCTATTCCCTATATAGTGCACGACTTTTGACCAGGGTCCATGCATCCTATTCCCTATATAGTGCCACGACTTTTGACCAGGGTCCATGCATCCTATTCCCTATATAGTGCACGACTTTTGACCAGGGTCCATGCATCCTATTCCCTATATAGTGCACGACTTTTGACCAGGGTCCATGCATCCTATTCCCTATATAGTGCACGACTTTTGACCAGGGTCCATGCATCCTATTCCCTATGTAGTGCACTACTTTTGACCAGGGTCCATGCACCCTATTCCCTATGTAGTGCACTACTTTTGACCAGGGTCCATGCACCCTATTCCCTATGTAGTGCACGACTTTTGACCAGGGTCCATGCACCCTATTCCCTATATAGTGCACGACTTTTGACCAGGGTCCATGCACCCTATTCCCTATGTAGTGCACTACTTTTGACCAGGGTCCATGCACCCTATTCCCTATGTAGTGCACTACTTTTGACCAGGGTCCATGCACCCCATTCCCTATATAGTGCACGACTTTTGACCAGGGTCCATGCACCCTATTCCCTATGTAGTGCACTACTTTTGACCAGGGTCCATGCACCCTATTCCCTATGTAGTGCACTACTTTTGACCAGGGTCCATGCACCCTATTCCCTATATAGTGCACTACTTTTGACCAAGACCCTATACGTTGGGAATAAGGCTCCATTTGGGACGGAGACACATGAATCCCTCTGCATGCAGATCAGATTCGTTTGGGTGGTTTGAGCGGTTGGCTGCATTGTAATTCATTTGGTTTAATGACTCAGAAGTAAGATGTGTTGATAACAAGAGGAAGTGATGTACAGAAGATTACTGGTGTTCACTTTGTCTTTACGGTGCCTTCAGAAAGTATTCACACCTCTTGACTTATTCCACATTTTGTTGTGTTACAGCCTGAATTCAAAATGGATTAAATTGCTTTATATTCACACCCCTGAGTCAATGCATGTTAGAATCACCTTTGGCAGCGATTTCACTGTAGCTGTGTGTCTTTCTGAGTAAGTCTCTAAGAGCTTTGTATAACATCTGCACATTATTCTTTTTGAAATTCTTCAAGCTCTGTCAAGTTGGTTGTTGATCATTGCTAGACAGCCATTTTAAAGTATTGCCATAGATTCTCAAGCAGATTTAAGTCAACTGTAACTAGGCCACTCAGGAACATTGAAGAACAAACACCATTGTAAATACAACCCATATTTGTTTATTTATTTTCCCATTTGTACTTTAACTATTTGCACATTGTTCCAACACTGTATATAGACATAATATGACATTTGAAATGTCTTTATTCTTTTGGAACTTATGAGTGTAATGTTTACTGTTAATATTTATTGTTTATTTCACTTTAGTTTATTATCTACATCACTTGCTTTACGTAAACGTAAAACGTAAACACACGTTTCCCATGCCAATAAAGCCCTTGAATTAGAGAGAGAGAGAGAGAGGGGAGAGAGAGAGAGAGAGAGAGAGAGAGAGAGAGGCTGAGATATTAATGCATGGTGGAATCCAAGCAGAGCCCACCAAGTCTCTTTAATAAGCCTTATTTAGGACAGGATATAATTAATGTAATACTGCAACACCAACACAGATCACAGCTCTCATAATTAGTGAGGTTATCATATATATAGTCAAAACAGTTCAAGCAACAAGAACGTTTTGAAAAAATATATATTTTTAAAATGTTAGGGCACACGTTATAACATTGTCCCTCCGCTCTCTCTGGATGAATTCTCATCTCACAAACCTGAACATCCTCTCTCTGGATGAATTCTCATCTCACAAACCTGAACATCCTTGACTTGATGAGATGAGCACTATCAGATTGTTGTTTTTCATTGGTGTTGCCTTCAAAGGCCTTCAATGAAGATGCCCATTGTTTGGGGCATCCGGGAAAAAAGCTTGTCCGGAGAAGACAAGGTGAGCGCTACCATCAGTCCTGTGTCATGTTAACAGTAAAGCATCCTGAGACCATTCATGTGTGGGGTTGCTTCTCAGCCAAGGGAGTGGGCTCACTCACAATTTTGCCTAAGAACACAGCCATGAATAAAGAATGGTACCAACACATCCTCCGAGAGCAACTTCTCCCAACCATCCAAGAACAGTTTGGTGACGAACAATGCCTTTTCCAGCATGATGGAGCACCTTGCCATAAGGCAAAAGTGATATCTAAGTGGCTCGGGGAACAAAACATCGACCTTTTGGGTCCATGCCCAGGAAACTCCCCAGACCTTAATCCCATTGAGAACTTGTGGTCGATCCTCAAGAGGCGGGTGGACAAACAAAAACCCACAAATTCTGACAACTCCAAGCATTGATTATGCAAGAATGGGCTGCCATCAGTCAGGATGTGGCCCAGAAGTTAATTGACAGCATGCCAGGGGCGGTTTGAAGAGGTCTTGAAAAAGAAGGGTCAACACTGCAAATATTGACTCTTTGCATAAACTTAATGTAATTGTCAATAAAAGCCTTTGACACTTATGGAATGCTTGTAATTATACTTCAGTATACCATAGTAACATCTGACAAAAATATCTAAAAACACTGAAGCAGCAAACTTTGTGAAGACCAATACTTGTGTCATTCTCAAAACTTTTGACCACGACTGTACATCATGATTGGATCATTTCCACCTAACTAAATGGTGACTCATCCAGTTGATGGGAATTTTCTATATTACACTACACTAGCATTGAAAAAGTGAATCCACTCTTCTCTAATTAAAAATCTCTCCCTAATTTCTGAATCCCATTTGTGAGGTCAGTATGCTACAGTAACCTATGCTTCAGAGGGGGAGGGGCTACAGTAACCTATGCTTCAGAGGGGAGGGCTACAGTAACCTATGCTTCAGAGGGGAGGGGCTACAGTAACCTATGCTTCAGAGGGGAGGGGCTACAGTAACCTATGCTTCAGAGGGGGAGGGGCTACAGTAACCCATACTTCAGAGGGGGAGGGGCTACAGTAACCTATGCTTCAGAGGGGGGAGGGCTACAGTAACCTATGCTTCAGAGGGGGGGGCTACAGTAACCCATACTTCAGAGGGGGAGGGGCTACAGTAACCTATGCTTCAGAGGGGGAGGGGCTACAGTAACCTGTGCTTCAGAGGGGGAGGGGCTACAGTAACCTATGCTTCAGAGGGGGAGGGGGCTACAGTAACCCATACTTCAGAGGGGGAGGGGCTACAGTAACCTATGCTTCAGAGGGGAGGGGCTACAGTAGCTAATGCTTCAGAGGGGGAGGGGCTACAGTAACCTATGCTTCAGAGGGGAGGGGCTACAGTAACCTATGCTTCAAAGGGGAGGGGCTACAGTAACCCATACTTCAGAGGGGAGGGGCAGGTAACCTACACACCTACTGGTAAAGATTTCCAGCTGGCAGGTAGACTCTGGAATAAGTTTCTGAGTGACAGAGTGAGGCAGGGCTTAGCATAGGCACCTTGTTGCTTTTTTTGTTCCCGATTCCGATTCTGTTCCTCAAAAAATATATGGTTTTCAGTTCTGTTCCCTGAACCGGTTCCAACCCCTGCAGTGGATGGAAGAGAGATAGAGATGTACTATTGGGTCCTAGAGGAGAAGGAGAGATATAGGATCCGGGATTGGAAGTGGCGATATAGGATCCAGGATTGGAAGTGGAGATATAGGATCCGGAATTGGAAGTGGAGATAAAGGATCTGGGATTGGAAGTGGAGATATAGGATCTGGGATTGGAAGTAGGATTTGCCAGGACCGAAACAACCCAATGTGTGAATAAGTTAGGTTGGGGTTTGAAGATACAGTAACTACTTCCAATCCCAAAGCGTTATATCTCTACTATTTTAAACCCCAACCCAAGGTGTGAAGTTGTCAAATTGGAGAGAATTCAGAAATACAGAGAAACATACAGACCAATAGGATGCCTGTGTGCTGAATAGAGGTGTACCCCATAGATAACAGTGTTACATTTACATTTAAATCATTTAGCAGAAGCTCTTATCCAGAGCGACTTACAGTTCGTGAGTGCATACATTTTTCATACTGCCCCCCGTGGGAATCAAACCAACAACCCTGGCGTTGCAAGCTCCATTCTCTACCAACTGAGCTACAGGAATGTTGCTGCATTTCATCCAACACTGTTACTATCTCTTAGAAATAACAAGTGAAGCCATTACCTGTTTGACAGGCAGTTAGAGCCTGAAGTGGATTGACAGGCAGTTAGAGCCTGAAGTGGATTGACAGCCAGTTAGAGCCTGAAGTGGATTGACAGCCAGTTAGAGCCTGAAGTGGATTGACAGCCAGTTAGAGCCTGAAGTGGATTGACAGGCAGTTAGAGCCTGAAGTGGATTGACAGGCAGTTAGAGCCTGGACTGGTTTGACAGCCAGTTAGAGCCTGAAGTGGATTGACAGCCAGTTAGAGCCTGAAGTGGATTGACAGGCAGTTAGAGCCTGAAGTAGATTGACAGGCAGTTAGAGCCTGAAGTGGATTGACAGGCAGTTAGAGCCTGAAGTAGATTGACAGGCAGTTAGAGCCTGAAGTGGATTGACAGCCAGTTAGAGCCTGAAGTGGATTGACAGCCAGTTAGAGCCTGAAGTGGATTGACAGGCAGTTAGAGCCTGAAGTGGATTGACAGGCAGTTAGAGCCTGAAGTGGATTGACAGGCAGTTAGAGACTGAAGTGGATTGACAGCCAGTTAGAGGCTGAAGTGGATTGACAGCCAGTTAGAGCCTGAAGTGGATTGACAGCCAGTTAGAGCCTGGACTGGATTGACAGGCTGTTAGAGCCTGAAGTGGATTGACAGGCAGTTAGAGCCTGGACTGGATTGACAGGCAGTTAGGAGCCTGAAGTGGATTGACAGCCAGTTAGAGACTGAAGTGGATTGACAGCCAGTTAGAGCCTGAAGTGGATTGACAGGCAGTTAGAGCCTGGACTGGATTAACAGGCAGTTAGAGCCTGGACTGGATTAACAGGCAGTTAGAGCCTGAAGTGGATTGACAGGCAGTTAGAGCCTGAAGTGGATTGACAGGCAGTGACAGGTCCTAGAAGTTTAAATGTAGATGTAGCTACTAATGGTTTATATCCATGTCACCTCCCTGCGCCTTGGAAGGTATACTACTTTATAACAGGTTACCTGTACCTGATCTCTCTGCATGTACCTGGTCTGTACCAAAAGCTCTCCTTAGTTACTGCTGTACCTAGATGTTCACAGGGTTATCTAGCATGGTTATTGACTTTAGTATCTGTATCACAATCCTATGCGACGCTGCCATTCCTTCAGACATAGTCATCAATAACATCAATGAAGAAGGCACCAATTTAAATCGCAGCCATATCTTCTGCTTTCCAGTTTAATAACATCCTTTCCCGAAAAAAGTGCCTTTGTTTGATTTCATGTGTCAGGCAAGGCTCATAGATTGGGATGCATCAAGTGACTGTATTTGCAACAACAATAAGTCCATTTGAAATATGAAATACACAGTACATGTTTGTGTGAATGCTCTGAGGCGTCTTTCCACTGGTAAATGATGTTTGAGTGTGTTGGAACAGCTTTAGCTGGGATGATATATTTTAGTTCCTGCTCCACCAACTACCTTCTCATCCTCTGCTTGTGTTCTTGTCACAAAGCCTACATACAGTCAGTCTGTGAACGCATTTTAAAGAGAATACCTATTTATTTCACCGCATAGAAGCAAAAACAACATATTTTGAAAATGGACACATCCCATTGCCCTCGTTCGTTCAAACAAATCGCACTACGCTAATGTTTATTTAAACTCTGTCAGAATGCATAGATATCTGCATAAAGGCTTTATCTGATGAGGTAGCAGCTAGATATCCAAACTGTGTAAATGGGGGCCTCTAGACAGCTTTATCTGTGTGTGTGTGTGTGTGTGTGTGTGTGTGTGTGTGTGTGTGTGTGTGTGTGTGTGTGTGTGTGTGTGTGTGTGTGTGTGTGTGTGTGTGTGTGTGTGTGTGTGTGTGTGTGGTGTGTGGGTGTGTGTGTGTGTGTGTGTTTTGTCTGAGAGAAGGTATGTAGGTATCACAGTGCAGTATCGTCTTAAGATGTACAACACAACAGCTATCCTTGCACTCTCTCTCTCTCTCTCTCTCTCAATTCAATGTAAATTTAAGGGCTTTATTGGCATGGGAAACATATGTTAACGTTGCCAAAGCAAGTGAAATATAAATAAAAGTGAAATAAACAATAAAATTAACAGTAAACATTACACTCTCTCTCTCTCTGTCTCTCTCTCTCTGTCTCTCTCTCTCTCTCTCTCTCTGTCTCTCTCTCTCTCTCTCTCTCTCTCTCTCTCTGTCTCTCTGTCTCTCTCTCTCTCTCTCTCTCTCTCTCTCTCTCTCTCTCTCTCTCTCTCTCTCTCTCTCTCTCTCTCTCTCTCTCTCTCTCTCTCTCTCTGTCCCTGACAGCATAGAGACAGACATATCCCCTGTACGTCCCTGACAGCATAGAGACAGACATATCCCCTGTATGTCCCTGACAGCATAGAGACAGACATATCCCCTGTATGTCCCTGACAGCATAGAGACAGACATATCCCCTGTATGTCCCTGACAGCATAGAGACAGAGCCCCAGTCCTTCTGTTGCTGTGCACTATTAACATTGATGTGGCAACTCTCTTATTCTCTGCTTTTGCACAATTCTAATTTGTACCTGTAGGTCACAAATAAAGCTGTCCCCATGTAAAACTGGAGCACAACTCACGAACTCACCTCCTGCACTGCTCACACCTAATCCAGTCCCCACCTGTGACTGAAAACAGGTAGATAGCTATCTAGCTTTATGACATAAAATGCTGTGTAAAATAGCTAAAAGGTTATAAAGTTGCATTAACTGTAAAGCTATCAGTCACTAGTGGGAAACATTTACATCTGAAATTAAGTTATGTTATCTTTTTTAATGTATTTTACCTCAGACAATCTGGTTGTAAGGTTGCTAGTTAGCACTCCTAGCAGCTTATGCTAACTAGCTAGCTGGCTAGCATTTACATTTTTTACATTTTAGTCATTTAGCAGACGCTCTTATCCAGAGCGACTTACAGTTAGTGAGTGCATACATTTACTGCTAGTGAAGTTGCTTGCTAGCAAGTTAGCATAAACTAGTGCTAACTGGGCTACTCATTGTCTAAATGACAGATAGAAACACATTCAGAACCATAAAGGGGTAACTACATCCCTGGGCCAATTGTGCGCGCCCCATGGGTCTCCCGGGTAGCAGAGCGGCTATGACAGAGCCTGGATACACTCATCCAACATATTACTTCTTTACTAAAAAATTATCTAAATATTTATCTCTAAACAAGTGGATTATTTATTTTAAGGCTTTCCTACTTGTATATTTGTAAAAAAATATATATAGATCTAACTTCATTGGAATACAGTGGGGGGAAAAAGTATTTAGTCAGCCACCAATTGTGCAAGTTCTCCCACTTAAAAAGATGAGAGAGGCCTGTAATTTTCATCATAGGTACACGTCAACTATGACAGACAAATTGAGATTTTTTTTCTCCAGAAAATCACATTGTAGGATTTTTTATGAATTTATTTGCAAATTATGGTGGAAAATAAGTATTTGGTCACCTACAAACAAGCAAGATTTCTGGCTCTCACAGACCTGTAACTTCTTCTTTAAGAGGCTCCTCTGTCCTCCACTCGTTACCTGTATTAATGGCACCTGTTTGAACTTGTTATCAGTATAAAAGACACCTGTCCACAACCTCAAACAGTCACACTCCAAACTCCACTATGGCCAAGACCAAAGAGCTGTCAAAGGACACCAGAAACACAATTGCAGACCTGCACCAGGCTGGGAAGACTGAATCTGTAATAGGTAAGCAGCTTGGTTTGAAGAAATCAACTGTGGGAGCAATTATTAGGAAATGGAAGACATACAAGACCACTGATAATCTCCCTCGATCTGGGGCTCCCCGCAAGATCTCACCCCATGGGGTCAAAATGATCACAAGAACGGTGAGCAAAAATCCCAGAACCACACGGGGGGACCAAGTGAATGACCTGCAGAGAGCTGGGACCAAAGTAACAAAGCCTACCATCAGTAACACACTACACCGCCAGGGACTCAAATCCTGCAGTGCCAGACGTGTCCCCCTGCTTAAGCCAGTACATGTCCAGGCCCGTCTGAAGTTTGCTAGAGTGCATTTGGATGATCCAGAAGAGGATTGGGAGAATGTCATATGGTCAGATGAAACCAAAATAGAACTTTTTGGTAAAAACTCAACTCGTCGTGTTTGGAGGACAAAGAATGCTGAGTTGCATCCAAAGAACACCATACCTACTGTGAAGCATGGGGGTGGAAACATCATGCTTTGGGGCTGTTTTTCTGCAAAGGGACCAGGACGACTGATCCGTGTAAAGGAAAGAATGAATGGGGCCATGTATCGTGAGATTTTGAGTGAAAACCTCCTTCCATCAGCAAGGGCATTGAAGATGAAACGTGGCTGGGTCTTTCAGCATGACAATGATCCCAAACACACCGCCCGGGCAACGAAGGAGTGGCTTCGTAAGAAGTATTTCAAGGTCCTGGAATGGCCTAGCCAGTCTCCAGATCTCAACCCCATAGAAAATCTTTGGAGGGGAGTTGAAAGTCTGTGTTGCCCAGCGACAGCCCCAAAACATCACTGCTCTAGAGGAGATCTGCATGGAGGAATGGGCCAAAATACCAGCAACAGTGTGTGAAAACCTTGTGAAGACTTACAGAAAATGTTTGACCTGTGACATTGCCAACAAAGGGTATATAACAAAGTATTGAGAAACTTTTGTTATTGACCAAATACTTATTTTCCACCATAATTTGCAAATAAATTCATTAAAAATCCTACAATGTGATTTTCTGGAATTTTTTTCCTCATTTTGTCTGTCATAGTTGACTTGTACCTATGATGAAAATTACAGGCCTCTCTCATCTTTTTAAGTGGGAGAACTTGCACAATTGGTGGCTGACTAAATACTTTTTTCCCCACTGTATATAATTTGATGAATTTACTACAAAATCGTTTTGTTGAAATATCTCCAGAAGTTGTGATGGCACAGAGGCAATTTTTTGTTCAGCAAGAACAGTGACAACCAGGGAGAGTGTTGGGAAAATAATTTGGTGATATCTTGTGGTCTTTATGTGAATAACGGTGTGGGGGGGCAGTTACTCCAGGGGGCTAGTTACCCCATACTACCCTACATTTTAAATGTCATTAGTCCATGGGTGAATAGTTTGGCATTTTAAGTACATTTTAAATGTCATTTTATCAACAAATGTCTGTTTTTCTTTCTCCATTAGATGCTCAGTCCTGCCAATTCATGCTGGGGGTTTATTAAAACATCTTATTCATATGTTTGTTTATACTGGGATGGATGTGTATTCTCAGCATAATTGCTGATCCCAGTATTGATATGAGCGTGGTTCTAAAATGATAGCTGGTCATTCCAGAGCCTTCCTAATGGCATTACTATTCAACAGGACCGGAAAACTGCTGAAATGGGAAAAACATCTCTTTTGAAAACACAAGCCTGACGCTGCAAGGAAGGACCCTCTCTGCAAAAGCCATACATAGTAAATACTCAACTCTGAAACTGCAGGATTTAAACGACTCACTATAGTATATAATTTACTATAGTATATAATTTACTAATATGAAAAAAATGGGTTTCTGTACTAGAGTCTTAAGTAGTTTTTTTAAAGAAGCCATAAAGGTTAATACAGGGTGTAATGAGAGAGGGATCATGTTGATGTAACATTAGTTACAGCTGAAAGGACATCAGTTATAGATTATTTATTTTTTTACATTTGAGTCATTTTAGCAGACGCTCTTATCCAGAGCGACTTACAGGAGCAATTAGGGTTAAGTGCCTTGCTCAAGGGCACATCGACAGATTTTTCACCTAGCGGCTCGGGGATTAGAACCAGCAACCTTTCGGTTACTGGCACAACGCTCTTAACCACTAAGCTACCTGCCATATAGCTGTTATAGCTGGAAGGACATTAGTTACAGCTGGAAGGACATTAGTTACAGCTGGAAGGACATTAGTTACAGCTGGAAGGACATTAGTTACAGCTGGAAGGACATTAGTTACAGCTGGAAGGACATTAGTTACAGCTGGAAGGACATTAGTTACAGCTGGAAGGACATTAGTTACAGCTGGAAGGACATTAGTTACAGCTGGAAGGACATTAGTTACAGCTGGAAGGACATTAGTTACAGCTGGAAGGACATTAGTTACAGCTGGAAGGACATTAGTTACATCTGGAAGGACATTAGTTACAGCTGGAAGGACATTAGTTACAGCTGGAAGGACATTAGTTACAGCTGGAAGGACATTAGTTACAGCTGGAAGGACATTAGTTACAGCTGGAATGACATTAGTTACAGCTGGAAGGACATTAGTTAGAGCTGGAAGGACATTAGTTACAGCTGGAAGGACATTAGTTACAGCTGGAAGGACATTAGTTACAGCTGGAAGGACATTAGTTACAGCTGGAAGGACATTAGTTACAGCTGGAAGGACATTAGTTACAGCTGAAGGGACATTAGTTACAGCTGGAAGGACATTAGTTACAGCTGGAAGGACATTAGTTACAGCTGGAAGGGACATTAGTTACAGCTGGAAGGACATTAGTTACAGCTGGAAGGACATTAGTTACAGCTGGAAGGACATTAGTTACAGCTGGAAGGACATTAGTTACAGCTGGAAGGACATTAGTTACAGCTGGAAGGACATTAGTTACAGCTGGAAGGACATTAGTTACAGCTGGAAGGACATTAGTTACAGCTGGAAGGACATTAGTTACGCATGGAAGGACATTAGTTACAGCTGGAAGGACATTAGTTACAGCTGGAAGGACATTAGTTACAGCTGGAAGGACATTAGTTACAGCTGGAAGGACATTAGTTACAGCTGGAAGGACATTAGTTACAGCTGGAAGGACATTAGTTACAGCTGGAAGGACATTAGTTACAGCTGGAAGGACATTAGTTACAGCTGGAAGGACAGTTACAGCTGGAAGGACATAGTTACAGCTGGAAGGACATTAGTTACAGCTGGAAGGACATTAGTTACAGCTGGAAGGACATTAGTTACAGCTGGAAGGACATTAGTTACAGCTGGAAGGACATTAGTTACAGCTGGAAGGACATAGTTACAGCTGGAAGGACATTAGTTACAGCTGGAAGGACATTAGTTACAGCTGGAAGGACATTAGTTACAGCTGGAAGGACATTAGTTACAGCTGGAAGGACATTAGTTACAGCTGGAAGGACATTAGTTACAGCTGGAAGGACATTAGTTACAGCTGGAAGGACATTAGTTACAGCTGGAAGGACATTAGTTACAGCTGGAAGGACATTAGTTACAGCTGGAAGGACATTGAGTTACAGCTGGAAGGACATTAGTTACAGCTGGAAGGACATTAGTTACAGCTGGAAGGACATTAGTTACAGCTGGAAGGACATTAGTTACAGCTGGAAGGACATTAGTTGCAGCTGGAAGGACATTAGTTGCAGCTGGAAGGACATTAGTTACAGCTGGAAGGACATTAGTTACAGCTGGAAGGACATTAGTTACAGCTGGAAGGACATTAGTTACAGCTGGAAGGACATTAGTTACAGCTGGAAGGACATTAGTTACAGCTGGAAGGACATTAGTTACAGCTGGAAGGACATTAGTTACAGCTGGAAGGACATTAGTTACAGCTGGAAGGACACTTAGTTACAGCTGGAAGGACATTAGTTACAGCTGGAAGGACATTAGTTATAGCTGGAAGGACATTAGTTATAGCTGGAAGGACATTAGTTGTGTTTGGACAAGGGGCAGACAGACAGACAGACAGACCCAGTTTAGAGAACTTTATCCTGGGCTGAAAGCTGAAGGCTAGGCAGCTAGGACTGAGTCCAAATGCACCCTATACCCTACATACTGCTTACGGACCCTGGTCTAAAGTAGTGCACTACGAAGGGAACAGGGTTCCATTTGGGAGGCATCCTGTCTGTATTGTAGCGGTTTGAGGCAGGCCTGGGGGGGGTGTACCCAGGCCCATATTAGGCCAGGCTGACTGTCTGACTGAGTCGTGCCCTCACACAATACCAATAGGAACATCGGTGTCCAGATGGAAGTCATCAGATCAGGTGGGAAGGTAATATTGGAGGCCTGCTTCAGGCTGTGCGTCCCCAGCCCGGCAGGCCTCCTCCGCTGCCCGGCGCGGAATCACAGAGGACAGGAAAGGTATTACCAACATCTGCTCTTCATTCACACAGCCATACCTGGCATGCATGCTTCAACAACAGATCCAAATCTAGCGTTCCTCTTAAACGGCACCCTATTCCCTACGTAGTGCACTACTTTTGACCAGAGCTCTATGGCTTCAGTAGCGCACTGTGTAGGGCAATAGTGTGCCATTTGGGACGTGACCTCTGGTGTGCTGTTAGCGCCATCATCAGGATAATTTAAACTGTTTTTTGGTTACTAAATCTTCCAGTGAACCTGCTCACGGTGATGCCATAAAGACAAGGCTAATATCATGCACCTAATAACCCCCTGAACTAATAAACATCCTGGGCTGCACTCGATCAGCACATCCTCTCTGTTTAGATGGAAAACGTGTAGGAGGGCCTCGAACCAGGGTCGTGTTCATTAGGGAACACCGTAGGCAAATTCTGCAATGGAAAAAAAGTGTTTCTTATTGGATGGATAATTCAGATGTTCACTTCTGTTTCCTGCCTAGTGAACAGAACCCTGTGTTGGAGCAGGAGAGGGGCTGATGCTTCCTGCCTAGTGAACAGAACCCTGTGTTGGAGCAGGAGAGGTGCTGATGCTTCCTGCCTAGTGAACAGAACCCTGTGTTGGAGCAGGAGAGGTGCTGACGCTTCCTGCCTAGTGAACAGAACCCTGTGTTGGAGCAGGAGAGGTGCTGATGCTTCCTGCCTAGTGAACAGAACCCTGTGTTGGAGCAGGAGAGGTGCTGATGCTTCCTGCCTAGTGAACAGAACCCTGTGTCGGAGCAGGAGAGGTGCTGATGCTTCCTGCCTAGTGAACAGAACCCTGTGTTGGAGCAGGAGAGGTGCTGATGCTTCCTGCCTAGTGAACAGAACCCTGTGTTGGAGCAGGAGAGGTGCTGATGCTTCCTGCCTAGTGAACAGAACCCTGTGTTGGAGCAGGAGAGGTGCTGATGCTTCCTGCCCTAGTGAACAGAACCCTGTGTTGGAGCAGGAGAGGTGCTGATGCTTCCTGCCTAGTGAACAGAACCCTGTGTTGGAGCAGGAGAGGTGCTGATGCTTCCTGCCTAGTGAACAGAACCCTGTGTTGGAGCAGGAGAGGTGCTGATGCTTCCTGCCTAGTGAACAGAACCCTGTGTTGGAGCAGGAGAGGTGCTGATGCTTCCTGCCCTAGTGAACAGAACCCTGTGTTGGAGCAGGAGAGGTGCTGATGCTTCCTGCCTAGTGAACAGAACCCTGTGTTGGAGCAGGAGAGGTGCTGTGAGGACATATGGAGTGAGAGAGAGGTTTGTGAGGGGTTTGGAGGGTAACGATGTGAAGACATCTGGAGTGCAGGTGTAGTTGTGTATAAGGCAGAGTTCACTGAGCCTCCGGAAACACTGCGTCCCAAATGCCCCCCTGTTCCCTACACTGTTAAAATGAAGTGATCTGTACAACTAAAACTAGTGGCAACTGAGCTGCCACCAACGTTAAGGAGACGAAACATTACATTTGCTGGAGTATTTAAACACATGGTTGTGAGGGTATTGGGGCAGATTTAAAGAGCGACTGCCGTTAAAAAGCGACGAATCCCTTTGAAAGCGGCCTGTGTGACATCGATATGAGTTAACAACAGTTATCCTAATGTCAAAATTGACTACAAAGTGTAAATAGGATAAGTTTGGTCATGAAGTCAGTCTTGTCTAAAACGGAGTTTGGAACATCCTGCAAGGTCACACCTGGTAAATTTAGGTTGGGTTTTGATTTGTCCACTTGCCCACTAACATGGGATGAACAGTTGCGGTGATTGCTCTCTATCCAAAAGCAATGGAGGCCAGCGGGCCGAATATGGCCTGCGGGTGGTTTTATTTGGCCTGCGGGTGGTTTTATTTGGACTGCGGGTGGTTTTATTTGGCGTTCGGGTGGTTTTATTTGGCCTGCGGGTGGTTTTATTTGGCCTGCGGGTGGTTTTATTTGGTCTGCGGGTGGTTTTATTTGGCCTGTGGGTGGTTTTATTTGGCCCCCAAGTTTCTTTCATTTTTTATTTTCATTTCATTTTAATTGTTGGACATAAAATACTGTAGAAACTCCAGGAAATCATCTCTAAGGGATTTTAATTTAATACATCTGTTCCCAAGTATTCCCATGCAAAATAGAGATCGTATACAAATGTAAGCAAGGTTTGAAATTATTATGTTTTAGTCAAATATGATATCTGTTTAAGCTTCTAGTGGTCAAGTTGCGGTCTACAAATGATTTGTAATTAGGTTCCGGCCCCCCCGACCATCTGCTCAAGAAGAAATGGTCCCCATGGCTGAATCCAGTTGACGATCCCTGCCATAGACAATGAGACAGAGCTACCCAGCAGCTCCGACTGTTTACACAGGACAACACGTCTTTTTAACTTGAGAAATACTGCACCAAACACCTAAAGCTAGATGTCAAATTGCACGACTAAAACGTCCTATCAAAATGAATTACAGAATGTTGAGTTAACTTAGATTCATTCTGGGGATTTTGAGGGAGTGAAATAGGCTTCCGCACCTACAGTGGCTCATGGGGGACAAACATCATTAACCAAAAGCGGAATCGGTCAGGAAACACACCTCCAAAACTGAAGTCTTGTTTTTCTAATGAACAACAGCATAACACGTGCCAGTCGGTGTGATCAGTGGCTCTTTAAGGTGTACTGAAACATTCATCATGACCAGTGGCTCTTTAAGGCGTACTGAAACATTCATCATGACCAGTGGCTCTTTAAGGCGTACTGAAACATTCATTATGACCAGTGGCTCTTTAAGGTGTACTGAAACATTCATCATGACCAGTGGCTCTTTAAGGCGTACTGAAACATTCATCATGACCAGTGGCTCTTTAAGGCGTACTGAAACATTAATTATGACCAGTGGCTCTTTAAGGTGTACTGAAACATTCATCATAATCAGTGGCTCTTTAAGGTGTACTGAAACATTCATCATGACCAGTGGCTCTTTAAGGCGTACTGAAACATTCATCATGACCAGTGGCTCTTTAAGGTGTACTGAAACATTCATCATGACCAGTGGCTCTTTGAGGCGTACTGAAACATTCATTATGACCAGTGGCTCTTTAAGGGTGTACTGAAACATTCATCATGACCAGTGGCTCTTTAAGGCGTACTGAAACATTCATCATGACCAGTGGCTCTTTAAGGCGTACTGAAACATTAATTATGACCAGTGGCTCTTTAAGGTGTACTGAAACATTCATCATAATCAGTGGCTCTTTAAGGTGTACTGAAACATTCATCATGACCAGTGGCTCTTTAAGGCGTACTGAAACATTCATCATGACCAGTGGCTCTTTAAGGTGTACTGAAACATTCATCATGACCAGTGGCTCTTTGAGGCGTACTGAAACATTCATCATGACCAGTGGCTCTTTAAGGTGTACTGAAACATTCATTATGACCAGTGGCTCTTTAAGGTGTACTGAAACATTCATCATGACCAGTGGCTCTTTAAGGCGTACTGAAACATTCATCATGACCAGTGGCTCTTTAAGGCGTACTGAAACATTAATTATGACCAGTGGCTCTTTAAGGTGTACTGAAACATTCATCATAATCAGTGGCTCTTTAAGGTGTACTGAAACATTCATCATGACCAGTGGCTCTTTAAGGCGTACTGAAACATTCATCATGACCAGTGGCTCTTTTAAGGTGTACTGAAACATTCATCATGACCAGTGGCTCTTTGAGGCGTACTGAAACATTCATCATGACCAGTGGCTTTTAAGGTGTACTGAAACATTCATCATGACCAGTGTCTCTTTAAGGCGTACTGAAACATTCATCATGACCAGTGGCTCTTTAAGGCGTACTGAAACATTCATCATGACCAGTGGCTCTTTGAGGCGTACTGAAACATTCATCATGACCAGTGGTTCTTTAAGGTGTACTGAAACATTCATCATGACCAGTGGCTCTTTAAGGTGTACTGAAACATTCATTATGACCAGTGGCTCTTTAAGGTGTACTGAAACATTCATCATGACCAGTGGCTCTTTAAGGTGTACTGAAACATTCATCATGACCAGTGGCTCTTTAAGGTGTACTGAAACATTCATCATGAGGTGTTCTGAAACATGACATGGTTTATTGTAACACCACACAATCAAGAGTTGTGCAACACCTTGCCAAATCAAATCAAATCAAATCAAATGTTATTGGTCGACCCACATGTTTTGCAGATGTTATCGCAGGTGCTGGAGGTGATGTTATCGCAGGTGCTGGAGGTGATGTTATCGCAGGTGCTGGAGGTGATGTTATCGCAGGTGCTGGAGGTGATGTTATCGCAGGTGCTGGAGGTGATGTTATCGCAGGTGCTGGAGGTGATGTTATTCGCAGGTGCTGGAGGTGATGTTATCGCAGGTGCTGGAGGTGATGTTATCAGGTGCTGGAGGTGATGTTATCAGGTGCTGGAGGTGATGTTATCGCAGGTGCTGGAGGTGATGTTATCGCAGGTGCTGGAGGTGATGTTATCGCAGGTGCTGGAGGTGATGTTATTGCAGGTGCTGGAGGTGATGTTATCGCAGGTGCTGGAGGTGATGTTATCAGGTGCTGGAGGTGATGTTATCGCAGGTGCTGGAGGTGATGTTATCGCAGGTGCTGGAGGTGATGTTATCAGGTGCTGGAGGTGATGTTATCGCAGGTGCTGGAGGTGATGTTATCGCAGGTGCTGGAGGTGATGTTATCGCAGGTGCTGGAGGTGATGTTATCGCAGGTGCTGGAGGTGATGTTATCAGGTGCTGGAGGTGATGTTATCGCAGGTGCTGGAGGTGATGTTATCGCAGGTGCTGGAGGTGATGTTATCGCAGGTGCTGGAGGTGATGTTATCAGGTGCTGGAGGTGATGTTATCAGGTGCTGGAGGTGATGTTATCGCAGGTGCTGGAGGTGATGTTATCGCAGGTGCTGGAGGTGATGTTATCGCAGGTGCTGGAGGTGATGTTATCGCAGGTGCTGGAGGTGATGTTATCGCAGGTGCTGGAGGTGATGTTATCGCAGGTGCTGGAGGTGATGTTATCGCAGGTGCTGGAGGTGATGTTATCGCAGGTGCTGGAGGTGATGTTATTGCAGGTGCTGGAGGTGATGTTATCGCAGGTGCTGGAGGTGATGTTATCGCAGGTGCTGGAGGTGATGTTATTGCAGGTGCTGGAGGTGATGTTATTGCAGGTGCTGGAGGTGATGTTATCGCAGGTGCTGGAGGTGATGTTATCAGGTGCTGGAGGTGATGTTATCAGGTGCTGGAGGTGATGTTATCGCAGGTGCTGGAGGTGATGTTATTGCAGGTGCTGGAGGTGATGTTATTGCAGGTGCTGGAGGTGATGTTATCAGGTGCTGGAGGTGATGTTATCGCAGGTGCTGGAGGTGATGTTATCGCAGGTGCTGGAGGTGATGTTATCAGGTGCTGGAGGTGATGTTATCGCAGGTGCTGGAGGTGATGTTATCGCAGGTGCTGGAGGTGATGTTATTGCAGGTGCTGGAGGTGATGTTATCAGGTGCTGGAGGTGTTTCTAGCTCCAACAGCGCAGCAACACCTAACAAACCACACAGTTCCCCCACAATGGAAAGAAAGGAATTAAGAAATATCAGAATGAGCCGTGTCAGAGTCCATCATATAAATATATACAGTGGGGGAAAAAAGTATTTAGTCAGCCACCAATTGTGCAAGTTCTCCCACTTAAAAAGATGAGAGAGGCCTGTAATTTCCATCATAGGTACACGTCAACTATGACAGACAAAATGAGAAGAAAAAAATCCAGAAAATCATATTGTAGGATTTTTAATGAATTTATTTGCAAATTATGGTGGAAAATAAGTATTTGGTCACCTACAAACAAGCAAGATTTCTGGCTATAGCTCAGCCTTCAACACCATAGTACCCTCCAAGCTCATCATTAAGCTCAGGACCCTGGGTCTGAAGCTCGCCCTGTGCAACTGGGTCATGGACTTCCTGAAGGGCCGCCCCGTAGGTATTCCTCTTGTCCAGATGGGATAGGGCAGTGTGCAGTGCGATGGTGATTGCATCGTCTGTGGATCTATTGGGGCGGTAAGCAAATTGAAGTGGGTCTAGGGTGTCAGGTAAGGTAGAGGTGATATGATCCTTGACTAGCCTCTCAAAGCACTTCATGACAGAGGTGAGTGTTCATGGGGCGATAGTCATTTAGTTCAGTTACCTTGACTTCCTTGGGTACAGGAACAACGGTGGACATCTTGAAGCAACTGGGGACAACAGACTGGGATAGGGAGAGATTGAATATATCCGTAAACACTCCACTTTCACTGTGTTTTCCTCGAAGCGGGCGAAGAGGGTGTTTAGCAAGGCCTGGCTGGTTTTCCCTGATTATCTGGAGTCACTTCCACATACACTACCAGTCAAAAAGTTTGGACACACCTACTCATTCTCTTTATTTGTACTATTTTCTACACTGTAGAATAAGACATCAAAACTATGAAATAACACATATGGAATCATGTAGTAACCAAAAAGGTGTTAAACAAATCAAAATAAAAGTTATATTTGAGATACTTCAAAGTAGCCACCCCTTTGCTTTGCACACTCTTGACATTCTCTCGACCAGCTTCATGAGGTAGTCACCTAGAACGCTAGCACAATCACACCCTGAGCAGTTAATCATGAAACCCCTCCGCCTTTCTTTTTACAGAGACAGAGAGCACTAACCCGGGAAAAGGTTGAAAACACTATTATGGTGTTTTGAATCCTGCCTGGTGCAGAATTAGATCCCCTCTTCTGGAGTTTCCAGATACTGTCCCTGGGAATCCCTCCTCTTATTGCGCAACATTCCCTGCTATAATATGGTTTAGAAACCCCTTATTGGTAAGTGGTTCTCTGTAGCTCAGCTGGTAGAGCACGGCGCTTGTAACGCCAGGGTAGTGGGTTCGATCCCCGGGACCACCCATGCATAAAAATGTATGTGCACATGACTGTAAGTCGCTTTGGATAAAAGTGTCTGCTAAATGACATAATATTATTAAATGTACAGTATTGTGCTCAAACAAAGGATATGAGAAAATATAGTTTTGTGAAAATACAAATTAATACATTTGACATGATTAATACATACAATTTAATAATGGCGCCAGAGGGGATGGCTGCCATTTTATGGACTGTTAACCAACCGTGCTATTTTGTGTGTTTTTTCGCATCGTTTGTAACTTATTTTGTACATAATGTTGCTGCTACCGTCTCTCTACGACCGAAAAGAGCTTCTGGACATCAGAACAGCGATTACTCACCTTGAACTGGACTAATAATTTTTCTTTAATGAGTCGGACGAGAGGGATTTGCTCCAGACACCCGTAGAAAGAAAAGGAGATATCGCGGAAGGAGATCGGGGTGCTTCATAAGGAGCCGGCGACGAGTGGCTAATCTGCCTTTACCATCGATACTATTGGCCAACTTACAATCGCTTGATAATAAAGTGGACGAACTACAACCACGTATATCCTACCAACGGGACATTAACAACTGTAATATCTTATGTTTCACCGAGTCGTGGCTGAACGAAGACATGAATAACATACAGCTGGCGGGTATCGGCAGGATAGAACAGCTGACTCCGGTAAGACAAAGGGTGGCGGTCTATGTATATTAGTAAACAACGATATCTAAGGAAGTCTCGAGGTTTTGCTCGCCTGAGGTAGAGTATCTCATGATAAGCTGTAGACCCACTATCTACCAAGAGAGTTTTCATCTATATTCTTCGTAGCTGTCTATTTACCACCACAAACCGATGCTGGAACTAAGACCGCACTCAATGAGCTGTATAAGGCCATAAGCAAAGCTCCTGGGGTCATTAATGGAGGGAAACTTAAATCTGTTTTACCTCATTTCTACCAGCATGTTAAATGTGCAACCAGAGGAAAAAAAACTCTAGACCACCTTTACTCCACACACAGAGATGCATACAAAGCTCTCCCTCGCCCTCCATTTGGCAAATCTGACCATAACTCTATCCTCCTGATTCCTGCTTACAAGCAAAAACTAAAGCAGGAAGCACCAGTGACTCGGTCAATAAAGAAGTGGTCAGTTGAGGCAGATGCTAAGCTACAGGACTGTTTTGCTAGCACAGACTGGAATATGTTCCGGGATTCTTCCGATGGCATTGAGGAGTACACCACACCAGTCACTGGCTTCATCAATAAGTGCATCGATGACATCGTCCCCACAGTGACTGTACGTACATACCCCAACCAAAGCCATAGTCCTGTGTAGCTCAGTTGGTAGATCATGGCGCTTGCAACTCCAGGGTTGTGGGTTCGTTTCCCACAGGGGGCCAGTATGAAAATGTATGCCCTCACTAACTGTAAATCGCTCTGGATGAGAGCGTCTGCTAAATGACTAAAAATGTAAAAAGCCATGGATTAGAGGCAGGCTAAAGACTCCAGGCAGGCTAGAGACTCCAGGCAGGCTAAAGACTCCAGGCAGGCTAGAGACTCCAGGCAGGCTAGAGACTCCAGGCAGGCTAAAGACTCCAGGCAGGCTAGAGACTCCAGGCAGGCTAAAGACTCCAGGCAGACTAAAGACTCCAGGCAGGCTAAAGACTCCAGGCAGACTAAAGACTCCAGGCAGGCTAGAGACTCCAGGCAGGCTAGAGACTCCAGGCAGGCTAAAGACTCCAGGCAGACTAAAGACTCCAGGCAGGCTAGAGACTCCAGGCAGGCTAGAGACTCCAGGCAGACTAGAGACTCCAGGCAGGCTAGAGACTCCAGGCAGGCTAAAGACTCCAGGCAGGCTAGAGACTCCAGGCAGACTAGAGACTCCAGGCAGACTAAAGACTCCAGGCAGGCTAGAGACTCCAGGCAGGCTAGAGACTCCAGGCAGACTAAAGACTCCAGGCAGACTAAAGACTCCAGGCAGGCTAGAGACTCCAGGCAGGCTAGAGACTCCAGGCAGGCTAAAGACTCCAGGCAGACTAAAGACTCCAGGCAGGCTAGAGACTCCAGGCAGACTAAAGACTCCAGGCAGGCTAGAGACTCCAGGCAGGCTAAAGACTCCAGGCAGGCTAGAGACTCCAGGCAGGCTAAAGACTCCAGGCAGGCTAAAGACTCCAGGCAGGCTAAAGACTCCAGGCAGACTAAAGACTCCAGGCAGGCTAGAGACTCCAGGCAGGCTAGAGACTCCAGGCAGACTAAAGACTCCAGGCAGGCTAGAGACTCCAGGCAGGCTAGAGACTCCAGGCAGGCTAGAGACTCCAGGCAGGCTAAAGACTCCAGGCAGGCTAGAGACTCCAGGCAGGCTAGAGACTCCAGGCAGGCTAGAGACTCCAGGCAGGCTAGAGACTCCAGGCAGGCTAAAGACTCCAGGCAGGCTAGAGACTCCAGGCAGGCTAAAGACTCCAGGCAGGCTAAAGACTCCAGGCAGGCTAGAGACTCCAGGCAGGCTAGAGACTCCAGGCAGGCTAAAGACTCCAGGCAGGCTAGAGACTCCAGGCAGGCTAGAGACTCCAGGCAGGCTAGAGACTCCAGGCAGACTAAAGACTCCAGGCAGGCTAGAGACTCCAGGCAGACTAAAGACTCCAGGCAGACTAAAGACTCCAGGCAGGCTAAAGACTCCAGGCAGACTAAAAGAAACCGTGAACCCAGGTGTGAATTGTACTTCCATCTACACAATTGACTGTAAGCTGCTTCACATCATCCTGGTCTGTCTGGTAGTGATCAACAGTAGATCAGCTCAGTTATCTCAGGAGACCATACACCCTCACCAAGACATCTCCCCAGATACGCCACGTGACCAATGTTGATTTAATATCAACCCACTGGCAGGCAGACATTTGATCCAGCCCATCTGTCCACTTCGTGTAGGTGGGAAAGTCCGAACCTTAATTCCAAATCAATTATTATTGTCATGGTATGCAGAGTAGAGGGTGTGAATTTCTCTTGGGGACTCCGTAACTCTGCAATAGACTTTGATTGAGGATGATCTGTAATTCTAACTAAAGGGTTCTGATAACAGATTTAAGTTGGTAACAGATGGTTCAGGCAATATCAGACAGGCATGATGAGAGCTGCCTTGCGGTGGATATTTCTAAGTAGTCCTAGACTTAGGTGGAATACCTATAAAGTTTGTACATTCAAGTGGAGTAGAAATGTAAATGAAAAACATTGACATGTCTAGCAACCTCAGCCTGGTCCCAGATCTGTTTTTGCGTTGCCATGCCAACTCCATGTTTGTCATTGTGAAGCAAATCATCCACATGTATAACAGCCTTTGACTGACATGGGACTGACTTAGAGGCGATGTGAGTCACTCCAGGCCTGTTTCGTATCATTCTGTTTTGACTCAGTCTTCTGGCAAAGTCATTGGCTCACTCATCTGGTGATCTCATCTGATATTACATTTCCTTTTCTATCTTATCAACTTCACTCCTCTCTGTTTGGATTCTGTTTAGATTAACACAACTTCACTCCTCTGTTCTGTTCATCCGTTCTCCGTGCTGTGCTCTTTGTTCCTCTCCCAATGTTTCACACAACATCTTCAGACAAATAGATGCATTTATTAATGGGCGGCAGGTAGCCTAGCGGTTTAGAGCATTGAGCCAGTAACCGAAAGGTCGCTGGTTTGAATACCCAAGGTGACAGATCTGATGTGCTGTTGAGCAAAGCACTTAACCTTAATTTGCTCCAGGGGTGCTGTACTACCGGACTTGAACCCGATCGAACGTCTCTGGAGAGACCTGAAAATAGCTGTGCAGCGACGCTCCCCATCCAACCTGACAGAGCTTGAGAGGATCTGCAGAGAAGAATGGGAGAAACTCCCCAAATACAGGTGTGCCAAGCTTGTAGCGTCATACCCAAGAAGACTCAATGCTGTAATCGCTGCCAAAGGTGCTTCAACAAAGTACTGAGTAAAGGGTCTGAATACTTACGTAAATGTGACGTTTCAGTTTTTTTTTTTTTATAAATTAGCAAACATTTCTAAAAACATGTTTTTGCTTTGTCATTATGGGGTATTGTGTGTAGATTGATGAGGAAAAAATTAAATCTAATCAATTTTAGAAAAAGGCTGTAACGTAACAAAAAATTTGGGAAAAGTAAAGGGGTCTGAATACTTTCCGAATGCACTGTATCTGGTGTATGGTACAATACAACACATTTCACTGGACCTATCTGGTGTACGGGATAATACAACACATTTCACTGGACCTATCTGGTGTACGGGATAATACAACACATTTCACTGGACCTATCTGGTGTACGGTATAATACAACACATTTCACTGGACCTATCTGGTGTACGGGATAATACAACACATTTTTATTCTGAGGATGTTATGGCTGTATCTTCCATGAATCACAGAGGACAAGGAATGGGATGTATCCTCAGCTAATTCCTATTCTAATTAGTCCGGTGTGTGTGTGTGTGTGTGTGTGTGTGTGTGTGTGTGTGTGTGTGTGTGTGTGTGTGTGTGTGTGTGTGTGTGTGTGTAGGAATAAGTTAACCCCTTGACATATTTCAACAAACACACAACAGTGGCAGTCAGATGGATGTGTCCTTGTACGGTCAAACGTTCCTCCCCACCAATTATCTTCTGTCTCCGCTGAACAATTCACCACATCTGGTCCCTGGTCAAAAGTAGTGCACTACATAGGGAATAGGGTCCATGGTCCCTGGTCAAAAGTAGTGCACTACATAGGGAATAGGGTCCATGGTCCCTGGTCAAAAGTAGTGCACTACATAGGAAATAGGGTACCATTTGAAGGGCCTCCTGTAGCTCAGTTGGTAGAGCATGGCGCTTGCAACACCGGGGTTGTGGGTTCGATTCCCACGGGGGGCCAGTATGAAAAATGTATGCACTCACTAACTGTAAGTCGCTCTGGATAAGAGCGTCTGCTAAAATGACTAACAATGTTTGTTTTTTTAATGTAAAATTTGGGACACAGCCTGTGTTCAGATCCTCTGCTCCAGCCTGGTCAATGCGTTGGCCATATCACACAGACACAACACACCGGTCAATGAGTTGAATGAAGACACCAGAACAGAGCAGAATATACTATTCAGCCAACAGTATGATCCAGGCGCTGATATCCTCCTCTGTCTCGTCTATATGAGGTTCTGTTGGGAGTCAACTATCAACTCCGATGCTATAGTACAGAAAAAAGGAAGAGATGACTCAACTGAATATTGAAAGATGGATTTATTTGATGACTGCTCATAGGGATAAGCTTGCCATAATAAACAAGTTCAGGTCTCCCTTGTAAAAGAGGTATTCTGACCTAACTGAGGTAAATAGTTTCCATTGCTGTTGATGCATGCCGTGTTTATGGTCCAACTGGACAACTGGAACAGGAACAAACCATTCACCTTCTGGTCTTTAATGTGACTGGACTACACACTGGCTTTAGAAGACATAACCCCTTATAAACCTGTCACACCGAGAAGACATAACCCCTTATAAACCTGTCACACCGAGAAGACATAACCCCTTATAAACCTGTCACACCGAGAAGACATAACCCCTTATAAACCTGTCCACCGAGAAGACATAACCCCTTATAAACCTGTCACACTGAGTGATGGCTTTAGAAATGTCACACTGAGGGCAGAAGAATAAAAACTTATAAACCTGTCACACCGAGAAGACATAACCCCTTATAAACCTGTCACACTGAGTGATGGCTTTAGAAGACATAACCCCTTATAAACCTGTCACACTGAGTGATGGCTTTAGAAGACATAACCCCTTATAAACCTGTCACACTGAGTGATGGCTTTAGAAGACATAACCCCTTATAAACCTGTCACACTGAGTGATGGCTTTAGAAGACATAACCCCTTACAAACCTGTCACACCGAGAAGACATAACCCCTTATAAACCTGTCACACCGAGTGATGGCTTTAGAAGACATAACCCCTTATAAACCTGTCACACCGAGAAGACATAACCCCTTATAAACCTGTCACACCGAGAAGACATAACCCCTTATAAACCTGTCACACTGAGTGATGGCTTTAGAAGACATAACCCCTTATAAACCTGTCACACTGAGTGATGGGTTTAGAAGACATAACCCCTTACAAACCTGTCACACTGAGTGATGGCTTTAGAAGACATAACCCCTTATAAACCTGTCACACTGAGTGATGGCTTTAGAAGACATAACTCCTTATAAACCTGTCACATTGAGTGATGGCTTTAGAAGACATAACCCCGTACAAACCTGTCACACTGAGTGATGGCTTTAGAAGACATAACCCCTTATAAACCTGTCACACCGAGTGATGGCTTTAGAAGACATAACCCCTTATAAACCTGTCACACTGAGTGATGGCTTTAGAAGACATAACCCCTTATAAACCTGTCACACCGAGTGATGGCTTTAGAAGACATAACCCCTTATAAACCTGTCACACCGAGTGATGGGTTTAGAAGACATAACCCCTTACAAACCTGTCACACTGAGTGATGGGTTTAGAAGACATAACCCCTTATAAACCTGTCACACTGAGTGATGGCTTTAGAAGACATAACCCCTTATAAACCTGTCACACCGAGAAGACATAACCCCTTATAAACCTGTCACACCGAGAAGACATAACCCCTTATAAACCTGTCACACTGAGTGATGGCTTTAGAATACATAACCCCTTATAAACCTGTCACACCGAGAAGACATAACCCCTTATAAACCTGTCACACCGAGAAGACATAACCCCTTATAAACCTGTCACACCGAGTGATGGCTTTAGAAGACATAACCCCTTATAAACCTGTCACACCGAGTGATGGGTTTAGAATGCATAACCCCTTATAAACCTGTCACACTAAGTGATGGCTTTAGAAGACATAACCCCTTATAAACCTGTCACACTGAGTGATGGCTTTAGAAGACATAACCCCTTATAAACCTGTCACACTGAGTGATGGCTTTAGAAGACATAACCCCTTATAAACCTGTCACACCGAGAAGACATAACCCCTTATAAACCTGTCACACCGAGAAGACATAACCCCTTATAAACCTGTCACACTGAGTGATGGCTTTAGAATACATAACCCCTTATAAACCTGTCACACCGAGAAGACATAACCCCTTATAAAGCTGTCACACCGAGAAGACATAACCCCTTATAAACCTGTCACACCGAGAAGACATAACCCCTTATAAACCTGTCACACCGAGTGATGGCTTTAGAAGACATAACCCCTTATAAACCTGTCACACTGAGTGATGGCTTTAGAAGACATAACCCCCTTATAAACCTGTCACACCGAGAAACATAAGCCCTTATAAACCTGTCACACCGAGAAGACATAACCCCTTATAAACCTGTCACACCGAGAAGACATGACCCCTTATAAACCTGTCACACCGAGTGATGGCTTTAGAAGACATAACCCCTTATAAACCTGTCACACTGAGTGATGGGTTTAGAAGACATAACCCCTTATAAACCTGTCACACTGAGTGATGGCTTTAGAAGACATAACCCCTTATAAACCTGTCACACCGAGGGAGGGCTTAGAAGACATAACCCCTTATAAACCTGTCACACTGAGTGATGGCTTTAGAAGACATAACCCCTTATAAACCTGTCACACCGAGTGATGGCTTTAGAAGACATAACCCCTTATAAACCTGTCACACTGAGTGATGGGTTTAGAAGACATAACCCCTTATAAACCTGTCACACTGAGTGATGGCTTTAGAAGACATAACCCCTTATAAACCTGTCACACCGAGAAGACATAACCCCTTATAAACCTGTCACACCGAGAAGACATAACCCCTTATAAACCTGTCACACTGAGTGATGGCTTTAGAATACATAACCCCTTATAAACCTGTCACACCGAGAAGACATAACCCCTTATAAACCTGTCACACCGAGAAGACATAACCCCTTATAAACCTGTCACACCGAGTGATGGCTTTAGAAGACATAACCCCTTATAAACCTGTCACACCGAGTGATGGGTTTAGAATGCATAACCCCTTATAAACCTGTCACACTAAGTGATGGCTTTAGAAGACATAACCCCCTTATAAACCTGTCACACTGAGTGATGGCTTTAGAAGACATAACCCCTTATAAACCTGTCACACTGAGTGATGGCTTTAGAAGACATAACCCCTTATAAACCTGTCACACCGAGAAGACATAACCCCTTATAAACCTGTCACACCGAGAAGACATAACCCCTTATAAACCTGTCACACTGAGTGATGGCTTTAGAATACATAACCCCTTATAAACCTGTCACACCGAGAAGACATAACCCCTTATAAAGCTGTCACACCGAGAAGACATAACCCCTTATAAACCTGTCACACCGAGAAGACATAACCCCTTATAAACCTGTCACACCGAGTGATGGCTTTAGAAGACATAACCCCTTATAAACCTGTCACACTGAGTGATGGCTTTAGAAGACATAACCCCTTATAAACCTGTCACACCGAGAAACATAAGCCCTTATAAACCTGTCACACCGAGAAGACATAACCCCTTATAAACCTGTCACACCGAGAAGACATGACCCCTTATAAACCTGTCACACCGAGTGATGGCTTTAGAAGACATAACCCCTTATAAACCTGTCACACTGAGTGATGGGTTTAGAAGACATAACCCCTTATAAACCTGTCACACTGAGTGATGGCTTTAGAAGACATAACCCCTTATAAACCTGTCACACCGAGAAGACATAACCCCTTATAAACCTGTCACACTGAGTGATGGCTTTAGAAGACATAACCCCTTATAATCCTGTCACACTGAGTGATGGGTTTAGAAGACATAACCCCTTATAAACCTGTCACACTGAGTGATGGCTTTAGAAGACATAACCCCCTTATAAACCTGTCACACCGAGAAGACATAACCCCTTATAAACCTGTCACACTGAGTGATGGCTTTAGAAGACATAACCCCTTATAATCCTGTCACACTGAGTGATGGGTTTAGAAGACATAACCCCTTATAAACCTGTCACACCGAGTGATGGGTTTAGAATGCATAACCCCTTATAAACCTGTCACACTAAGTGATGGCTTTAGAAGACATAACCCCTTATAAACCTGTCACACTGAGTGATGGCTTTAGAAGACATAACCCCTTATAAACCTGTCACACCGAGTGATGGGTTTAGAAGACATAACCCCTTATAATCCTGTCACACTGAGTGATGGCTTTAGAAGACATAACCCCTTATAAACCTGTCACACCGAGTGATGGGTTTAGAATGCATAACCCCTTATAAACCTGTCACACTGAGTGATGGCTTTAGAAGACATAACCCCTTATAAACCTGTCACACCGAGTGATGGCTTTAGAAGACATAACCCCTTATAAACCTGTCACACTGAGTGATGGGTTTAGAAGACATAACCCCTTATAAACCTGTCACACTGAGTGATGGGTTTTTAAAAGCAGTATGTGGCTCCTGTCAGTCTTCTACTCAAATATAAAGAAGTACCAAAGACGTGGAAAGAATCGTCTATTTTGTGAGGGAAAGAGCAAATTCTAGAATTAGAATGAAAAGATGTGCCGCACCCGTCTAGCTGGACCTGTCTACCAGGACCCGTCTACCTGGACCTGTCTACCTGGACCTGTCTACCAGGACACGTCTAGCTGGACCTGTCTAGCTGGACCTGTCTACCAGGACCCGTCTAGCTGGACCTGTCTAGCTGGACCTGTCTACCAGGACCTGTCTAGCTGGACCTGTCTACCTGGAGCTATCTAGCTGGACCTGTCTAGCTGGACCTGTCTAGCTGGACCTGTCTACCTGGACCTGTCTACCTGGACACGTCTAGCTGGACCCGTCTAGCTGGACCCGTCTAGCTGGACCCGTACTAGCTCTCATGAGGACTGCCACAGGAATGGAAGACACAGAGTTACCTCTGCTGCTGAGGATAAGTTCATTAGAGTTACCAGACTCAGAAATTGCAGCCCAAATAAATGCTTCACAGAGTTCAAGTAACAGACACATCTCAACATCAACTGTTCAGAGGGGACTGTGTGAATCAGGCCTTCATGGTCAAATTGCTGCAAAGAAACCACTACTAAAGGACACCAATAAGAAGACGAGACCTGCTTGGGCCAAGAAACACGAGCAATGGACATTAGACCGGTGGAAATGTGTCCTTTGGTCTGGAGTCCAAATTTGAGATTTTTGGTTCAAACCACCGTGTCTTTGTGAGACGCGGTGTGGGTGAACGGATTATCTCTGCATATGTGGTTCCCATCGTAAAGCACGGAGGAGGAGGTGTCATGGTTTCGGGATGCTTTGCTGGTGACACTGTCTGTGATGTATTTAGAATTCAAGGCACACTTAACCAGCATGGCTACCACAGCATTCTGCAGCGATACGCCATCCCATCTCGTTTGGGCTTAGTGGGACTATAATTTGTTTTTCAACAGGACAATGACCCAACACACCTCCAGGCTGTGTAAGGGCTATTTGACCAAGAAGGAGAGTAATGGAGTGCTGCATCAGATGACCTGGCCTCCACAATCACCCGACCTCAACCCATTTGAGATGGTTTGGGATGAGTCGGACGGCAGAGTGAAGGAAAAGCAGCCAACGAGTGCTCAGCATATGTGGGAACTCCTTCAAATCAAATCAAATCAAATCAAATTTTATTGGTCACATGCGCCGAATACAACAGGTGCAGACATTACAGTGAAATGCTTACTTACAGCCCTTAACCAACAGTGCATTTATTTTAAACAAAAAAGTAAGAGTAAAACAACAACAAAAAAGTGTTGAGAAAAAAAGAGCAGAAGTAAAAATAAAGTGACAGTAGGGAGGCTATATATACAATAGAATAAAGTGACAGTAGGGAGGCTATATATACAGGGGGGTACCGTTGCATAGTCAATGTGCGGGGGCACCGGCTAGTTGAGGTAGTTGAGGTAATATGTACATGTGGGTAGAGTTAAAGTGACTATGCATAAATACTTAACAGAGTAGCAGCAGCGTAAAAAGTATGGGGTGGGGGGGCAGTGCAAATAGTCCGGGTAGCCATGATTAGCTGTTCAGGAGTCTTATGGCTTGGGGGTAGAAGCTGTTGAGAAGTCTTTTGGACCTAGACTTGGCACTCCGGTACCGCTTGCCGTGCGGTAGCAGAGAGAACAGTCTATGACTAGGGTGACTGGAGTCTTTGACAATTTTGAGGGCCTTCCTCTGACACCGCCTGGTATAGAGGTCCTGGATGGCAGGGAGCTTTGCCCCTGTGATGTACTGGGCCGTACGCACTACCCTCTGTAGTGCCTTGCGGTCAGAGGCCAAGCAGTTGCCATACCAGGCGGTGATGCAACCAGTCAGGATGCTCTCGATGGTGCAGCTGTAGAATTTTTTGAGGATCTGAGGACCCATGCCAAATCTTTTTAGTCTCCTGAGGGGGAATAGGCTTTGTCGTGCCCTCTTCACGACTGTCTTGGTGTGTTTGGACCATGATAGTTCGTTGGTGATGTGGACACCAAGGAACTTGAAGCTCTCAACCTGTTCCACTACAGCCCCGTCGATGAGAATGGGGCGTGCTCAGTCCTCTTTTTTTTTCCTGTAGTCCACAATCATCTCCTTTGTCTTGGTCACGTTGAGGGAGAGGTTGTTGTCCTGGCACCACACGGCCAGATCTCTGACCTCCTCCCTATAGGCTGTCTCATCGTTGTCGGTGATCAGGCCTACCACTGTTGTGTCGTCGGCAAACTTAATGATGGTGTTGGAGTCGTGCCTGGCCATGCAGTCATGGGTGAACAGAGAGTACAGGAGGGGACTGAGCACGCACCCCTGAGGGGCCCCCGTGTTGAGGATCAGTGTGGCAGATGTGTTGTTACCTACCCTTGTAAAAAAGCATTCCAGACGAAGCTGGTTGAGAGAATGCCAAGCATGTGCAAAGCTGTCATCAAGGCAAAGGGGTGGCTATTTTGAAGAATCTCAAATATAAAATATATTTTGATTTGTTTAACACTTTTTTTGGTTACTACATGATTCCATGTGTGTTATTTCATAGTTTTGGATGTCTTCACTATTATTCTACAATGTAAAAAAAAATAGTAAAAATAAAGAAAATGTGTAGGTGTGTTCAAACTTTTGACTGGTACTGTGTAATAAAGGTAGGATAGAGTGTTGCACAAGTCCTACAGGCCCACAAATGTAGGCTACATTTAGTCATATCTTCAGTTGATCATAGTGATAATTGTTGCCCAGATAATTCATACATAGTTTTGTTCCTTGACAAGGAAGTAACTGATAAAGCCCATTTTTTTAATGTGGCACATACAAAGTTTATATCATTGCAAATGTGTTGCACGATGACAGTCTCAGATATTAAAATCGGACTTTCCTTTTATTCAATGTCACCATGACAACTACTTCTGGTACAAAGTCATGGATACTTAGAGGTCCTTATGCCTTCAAGGTGATCAGCCCAGAGCAATACCAAAGTAGTTGATGCAAGAACTGTGAACACCATGTGCGCCTCACAAAATACCTCATCCAACATCAAGGTCCCATGTCCAGTTTGACATCGCACAGGAAGTCAGCAGGACCATTCTGACATTAGACAGGAAGTCAGGAGGACCAGTCTGACATTAGACAGGAAGTCAGCAGGACCAGTCTAACATTAGACAGGAAGTCAGCAGGACCATTGGAGAGCAGACAGACCTCATGCAGTGATTTGATAAAGACTGTGAGCTGAAGCCAGAGTTTGGAAAGCACTCAATCTCAAGAAGATCTGAGGACAACAATCATAACGTGTACTTCTTGATCAGGTGTTTGCCTTGACACCTGGCAGGTTCTACCCAAGCTTCCAGAACTTCTAAATAAACCTGTTGCACAAATTGGACTATTAAGGAACCAGTGTTGTGGATCAGCAACCACAAACTGAATTTACACCGTGAGAAGAACAAAGTGCCTGCTCGTTTGGCACGCAGACAGAGGCACGGACGTTGCCAGTCGATGTCAGCTGCGGTGCTGAGACCCTAGAATGGAAACGATCTTAAATGCCAAAGTTAGAGAAGTATTGTAAGAAAGAGGAAAGAAGACGTAGTACTGAAACCAATGATAACGTAGATAGTCCTGAAACCAATGATAACGTAGATAGTACTGAAACCAATGACAACATAGATAATACTGAAACCAATGACAACGTAAATAGTACTGAAACCAATGACAACAATGACAACGTAGATAGTCCTGAAACCAATGACAACGTAGATAGTACTGAAACCAATGACAACATAGATAGTACTGAAACCAATGACAACGTAGATAGTACTGAAACCAATGACAATGTAGATAATACTGAAACCAATGACAACGTAGATAGTACTGAAACCAATGACAACATAGATAGTACTGAAACCAATGACAACATAGATAGTACTGAAACCAATGACAACATAGATAGTACTGAAACCAATGACAACGTAGATAGTACTGAAACCAATGACAACATAGATAGTACTGAAACCAATGACAACAATGACAACGTAGATAGTCCTGAAACCAATGACAACGTAGATAGTACTGAAACCAATGACAACATAGATAGTACTGAAACCAATGACAACGTAGATAGTACTGAAACCAATGACAATGTAGATAATACTGAAACCAATGACAACGTAGATAGTACTGAAACCAATGACAACATAGATAGTACTGAAACCAATGACAACGTAGATAATACTGAAACCAATGACAACGTAGATAATACTGAAACCAATGACAACATAGATAGTACTGAAACCAATGACAACGTAGATAGTACTGAAACCAATGACAACGTAGATAGTACTGAAACCAATGACAACATAGATAGTACTGAAACCAATGACAACGTAGATAATACTGAAACCAATGACAACGTAGCTAATACTGAAACCAATGACAATGTAGATAGTACTGAAACCAATGACAACATAGATAGTACTGAAACCAATGACAACGTAGATAATACTGAAACCAATGACAACGTAGATAATACTGAAACCAATGACAACATAGATAGTACTGAAACCAATGACAAAGTAGATAATACTGAAACCAATGACAACGTAGATAATACTGAAACCAATGACAACGTGGATAATACTGAAACCAATGACAACATAGATAGTACTGAGACCAATGACAACATAGATAGTACTGAAACCAATGACAACATAGATAGTACTGAAACCAATGACAACGTAGATAGTACTGAAACCAATGACAACATAGATAGTACTGAAACCAATGACAACATAGATAGTACTGAAACCAATGACAACATAGATAGTACTGAAACCAATGACAACATAGATAGTCCTGAAACCAATGACAACGTAGATAGTACTGAAACCAATGACAACGTAGATAGTCCTGAAACCAATGACAACGTAGATAGTACTGAAACCAATGACAACGTAGATAATACTGAAACCAATGACAACGTAGATAGTACTGAAACCAATGACAACGTAGATAGTACTGAAACCAATGACAACATAGATAGTACTGAAACCAATGACAACGTAGATAATACTGAAACCAATGACAACGTAGATAATACTGAAACCAATGACAACATAGATAGTACTGAAACCAATGACAACGTAGATAATACTGAAACCAATGACAACGTAGATAATACTGAAACCAATGACAACGTAGATAATACTGAAACCAATGACAACATAGATAGTACTGAAACCAATGACAACGTAGATAGTACTGAAACCAATGACAACATAGATAGTACTGAAACCAACGACAACATAGATAGTACTGAAACATATATACACACACACGATAAAATACGCACTATACACACACGTACACATGGATTTTGTACTGTAGATATGTGGTAGTGGTGGAGTAGGGGCCTGAAGTTACACAGTGTGTTGTGAAATCTGTGAATGTATTGTAATGTTTTTACAATTGTATGAACTGCCTTAATTTTGCTGGACCCCAGGAAGAGTAGCTGCTGCCTTGGCAGGAACTAATGGGGATCCATAATAAACCCCAGGAAGAGTAGCTGCTGCCTTGTCAGGAACTAATGGGGATCCATAATAAACCCCAGGAAGAGTAGCTGCTGCCTTGGCAGGAACTAATGGGGATCCATAATAAACCACAGGAAGAGTAGCTGCTGCCTTGGCAGGAACTAATGGGGATCCATAATAAACCACAGGAAGAGTAGCTGCTGCCTTGGCAGGAACTAATGGGGATCCATAATAAACCCCAGGAAGAGTAGCTGCTGCCTTGACAGGAACTAATGGGGATCCATAATAAACCCCAGGAAGAGTAGCTGCTGCCTTGGCAGGAACTAATGGGGATCCATAATAAACCCCAGGAAGAGTAGCTGCTGCCTTGGCAGGAACTAATGGGGATCCTTAATAAACCCCAGGAAGAGTAGCTGCTGCCTTGGCAGGAACTAATGGGGATCCATAATAAACCACAGGAAGAGTAGCTGCTGCCTTGGCAGGAACTAATGGGGATCCATAATAAACCCCAGGAAGAGTAGCCGCTGCCTTGGCAGGAACTAATGGGGATCCATAATAAATATAAATACAAATTCAAAAGCCCTGACAGGGACAACATCAGACTGGCAGTGAAGAAGGTGTCGTCTGACCCTGAAGAGACGTTTTCATGGTTGCTCACAGAGTTGGAGTCAAAGAGGCCCGAGACCCCCGAGAGCAGTCATATACTGTAAGAGAATTGAAGACTGTTCTTTGCTGTACAACAGGGTTTTCCTTTGGGGAGAAACGTGTGCATCCAGCAGGAGCAGAGGACACACTGGAAAACAGGCTTTTTCAACATTCACTCAGAGACACCTGAGCACATAAAAACTGCACATCATGGCAGCCTTGAAAGATGAGTCACCTGACCTAACCCAACAGTACCAGCCGCAGGCGATAAGGTCAGCCAACCAATATCTGCTGTGACAATTGTGCTACCTCATGCAACTGCAAGGACATACGTGAGGGCAATTCAAGTCCTTTGGAGAGGCATGCAGGACCACAATTCCAACCTGGTCAGTGAAGAGTATAGACAATTCCTGAGAGAGACATCACATGACCTTGACCTTGAGATGGAGCCCACAGGTGTTCATGGGAGTGTCCTTGTTTATTGCTCATCAGCCAATGAGGGTAACCCTGACAACATCATCAACAACATTCTAAACTATGTCTCACTTTTCTCAATTGAGGACCTGTTTTCTGCTCTGCCCATTACTGACATGAGACATCCCTACTACCACCCCCCCACCCCCCTTCTCCCTCTCTCCCCAACCACCCCCACCCCCTTCTCCCTCTCTCCCCAACCACCCCCACCCCCTTCTCCCTCTCTCCCCAACCACCCCCACCCCCTTCTCCCTCTCTCCCCAACCACCCCACCCCCCTTCTCCCTCTCTCCCCAACCACCCCCACCCCCCTCTCTCCCCAACCACCCCCCACCTCTCCCCAACCACTCCCACCCCATCTCTCCCCAACCACCCCCACCCCCCTCTCTCCCCAACCACCCCCTTCTCCATCTCTCCCCATATATCCGTACATCCATCCCCCCTCTACACCCTCCACTCTTTTCCGTGTCACAAACCGGCTCAAGTTCGTAACAAAAGGGAGACACGGAATACTCAAAGTATATATTTATTAACTAAAGTAAACTAAATCAAATAACAATGGTGTGTGTAATCAGTAGTGTAAGTGAGTGTTTGCATGCATAAATGTAATATGGAAAAGTGTTGAGAGGTGCCAAAGCAAACAACCAAAACGGCCACAAAAATACCACAACCAAAGTCAAAGTATCTGCCTGGAGAGAGTCTCCTCCATGAATGTGGAAGAGGTCCATTTATGCTGGGACACACCCGGCCCAGGTGTTTCCCATGTAGCTGACGACCCTCCCAACTCCGCCCACCGGCATCCTAATAAGGAAACAAGAGCAAAGAGAGAATATGGCAGACAGAGTGGGAGGGTCGTCACATCCGATATCTCTCAGTTTTAGTCAACTTAGCCAAAAAGATGCTCTGAACACATTTTAGTTACACACAGATAACTCCCCATTGACCCAGGGTGTGGATCTCATCCACAGCCATGTTCCACAGATAACTCCCCATTGACCCAGGGACCTCATCCACAGCCATGTTCCACAAATAACTCCTGATTGACCCAGGGTGTGGACCTCATCCACAGCCATGTTCCACAGATAACTCCCCATTGACCCAGGGTGTGGACCTCATCCAATGAGACGCTCCTGGAACAATGACGTAGGCATCGGCATTTCTCTGAAGCCAACAAAAGATTCAGGAGTCCCGAAGACAATCGTCTATTCAACCTTGGCAATTGTCTCGTACTCCATCACACTTTGACCCGGTATGCGGCGACGATTCCTTGAGAGTTCAGAACACGACCCTGATCCTCGGTTATTGACATCAGAGGAGAAACTATTACCATCGATTTCTCCACTTTCAATTTCTGTCTTGATACACTTTTACCATGTAGACACACCATAATGTATATAGTAGTGTTCATAGCCTGTAGTTAGACACACCATAACGTATATTTTCTTTAGTAGTGTTCATAGCCTGTAGGTAGACACACCATAACGTATATTTTCTTTAGTAGTGTTCATAGCCTGTAGGTAGACACGCCATAACGTATATTTTCTTTAGTAGGGTGTTCATAGCCTGTAGGTAGACACACCATAACATTATTTTCTTTAATAGTGTTCAAGCAGAGGAGTTGTAATGGCTTCATCAACTACATTTTGTGTATAGAGCACACTTATGGCAAAACACAAATACATTTTCTTCCATTTTCTGCAATGTTGCAAACTATACTGAACAAAAATATAAACACAACATGCAACAGATTTTACTGAGTTACAGTTCATATAAGGAAATCAATCAACTGAAATAAATAAATTAGGCCCTAATCTATGGATTTCACATGACTGGGAATACAGATATGCATCTGTTGGTCACAGATACCTTTAAAAAAAGGTAGTGGTCGTGGATCAGAAAACCAGTCAGTATCTGGTGTGACCACCATTTGCCTCATGCAGCGCGACACATCTCCTTCGCATAGAGTTGATCAGGCTGTTAATTGTGGCATGTGGAATGTTGTCCCACTCCTCTTCAATGGCTGTACGAGTTGCTGGATATTGGCGGGAACTGGAACACGCTGTCATACACGTCGATCCAGAGCATCCCAAACATGCTCAATGGGTGACAATGTCTGGTGAGTATGCAGGCCATGGATGAACTGGGACAATGGGCCTCAGGATCTCGTCACGGTATCTCTGTGCATTCAAATTGCCATCGATAAAATGCAGTTATGTTTGTTGTCCGTAGCTTATACCTGCCCATACCATAACTCCACCGCCACCATGGAGCAAACCGCTAGCCCAAACAACGCCATACACGTGGTCTGCGGTTGTGAGGCCGGTGGACGTACTGCCCAATTCTCTAAAACGACGTTGGAGGCGGCTTATGGTAGAGAAATGAACATTAAATTATCTGGCAACAGCTCTGGAGGACATTCCTGCAGTCAGCGTGACAATTACACATTCCCTCAAAACTTGAGACATCTGTGGCATTGTGTTGTGTGAGAAACTGCACATTTTAGAGTGTCCTTTTCTTGTCCCCAGCACAAGGTGCACCTGTGTAATGATCATGCTGTTTAATCAGCTTTTTGATATGCCACACCTGTCAGGTGGATTGATTATTTTAGTAAAGGAGATATTGAGAAATGCTCACTAACACACACACACACACACACACACACACACACACACACACACACACACACACACACACACACACACACACACACACACACACACACACACACACACACACACACACACACACACACACACACACACACACACACACACAGGAGATATGCCAATCCTAATCTGAAACCCCTAACTGATACACAACCCCTGATGGACCTGCAATTAAAAGCATCATTCATTCTAATAAAGAGTGTGTGTGTGTGTGTGTGTGTGTGTGTGTGTGTGTGTCACGGTTTACTAAGCCAGAACCCAGAAGCAGACCAGGACAAGGTAAGTGGTGTCAAAGGTGCGTGTTTATTTAACTGATCCACGGGTGATGTTGAATAATCCAGGGAACAGAGCGGGTGGCGTGGATGAGTTGTAGAGGGTGCAGTGGTTGGTCCAATGATGGCTCGGCAGCCGCCGACCATCAGGCAGAGGTTGGGTGAAGGTTCCGGGTGAGTGACTGCAGATAGAACAAAACGGAGGTAAGTATACAGCAAGTCAAAAAGGTGCAAAACAACAAAACTAACGCTAGAAGTTCCAAGGCTGATACACGGACAAACATACTGTTCATGGCTAACGATCCGGCAGGGAATGGATGTCAGGTCAGAGCTTATGAAGGTGATGATCAGGGCCAGGTGTGCAGATTGCTGATGGAATGCAGGTGTGGAAATCAGGAGAGCTCCCGCCTAGCAACGTAGCCCGGCAACCAGGCAGGAGCGTTCCAGAACCCTCGGGAAACTGGAGATCCCGAGCAGAAAAACAAATACACAGACAGGAACCGACTCAGACTGCCGGAATCGTTACAGTACCCCCCTCCGACGAACGCCACCGGGCGGACTCCCGGAGCGCCAGGATGGAGGCGGTAGAAGTCACGAATGAGGTCAGCATCTAGGATCTGTCGCCGCGGAATCCAACTCCTCTCTTCAGGACCATACCCCTCCCAGTCCACGAGATACTGGAAACCCCGGCCCCGCCGTCTGGAATCCATGATGCGTCGCACCGTGTAGGCAGGACCACCTCCGATCATCCGAGGAGGAGGAGGAGGAGGCGGAGGAGGCAACAGAGGACTGAGGAAAACAGGCTTGAGGCAGGAGACATGAAAGGTGGGATGGACTCTGAGCGTCCTCGGTAGTTTGAGTCGAACTGCCACCGGATTGATCACCTTCTCCACCACAAACGGACCAATGAACTTCGGTAACAACTTCCTAGACTCAGTCCGTAAAGGAAGATCCCGTGTGGCCAACCAGACCCTATCTCCGATGGTATAGGTGGGAGCGGGGATCCGGCGACGATTCGCCTGGAGCTGATACCGGTCCGAAACTCTAAGGAGTGCCTTTCTGGCCCGATGCCAGGTCCGGTGGCAACGACGAATATGGGCCTGAACAGAGGGCACTGAGAGCTCCTTCTCCTGAGAAGGGAACAAGGGAGGTTGGTAGCCATACAGGCACTGGAAGGGAGACATCCCAGTGGCAGATGTAGGGAGAGTATTGTGGGCATACTCAACCCAAGGCAACTGAGAGACCCAGGAGGTGGGGTTGGAGGAGACAAGGCAGCGTAGCGTGGATTCCATCTTCTGGTTGGCTCTCTCCGCCTGACCATTAGATTGGGGGTGAAAACCAGATGTGAGACTGACTGTAGCTCCAATGGCCAAACAGAAGGACTTCCAGACAGCAGAGGTAAACTGGGGGCCACGGTCGGAAACGATATCACTGGGCAAACCGTGGACCCTGAAAACCTCCCTAACCAGGATCTCGGACGTCTCCGAGGCAGAGGGAAGCTTGGCAATTGGCACAAAGTGGGCGAACTTGCTGAATCTGTCCACGATAGTCAGAACGACCGTGTTCCCCTCAGAAGAGGGCAACCCAGTGACAAAGTCCAGGGCCAGATGCGACCATGGTCGCCGGGGAATAGGAAGGGGGTGAAGTAGTCCAGAGCTGGGCCGATTGGTACTCTTATTCTGCGCACACACTGGACAGGCAGCAACAAAACCCCGAGTATCCTCGGCCATGGCAGGCCACCAAAAACGTCTGCGAAGAAACGCCATCGTCCGAGCCACGCCAGGGTGACAAGCCATCTTGCTGGCGTGGGACCATTTGAGGACAGCAGGATGAACCGACTCAGGCACAAACAACCGACCGGGTGGACCGTTACCGGGACCGGGCTGCGTCCGAAGGGCCGCCATCACCTCCTCCTCAATCTTCCACATAACTGCTCCCACGACGCAGTTCCGGGGGAGAATTCTCGGTCTTGGACCCACTCTCTTCCGTCTTGGAGAACATCCGGGACAAGGCGTCCGCCTTGCCGTTCTTAGATCCAGGTCGGAACGTCAGGGAAAAATTGAATCGTCCGAAAAACAACGCCCACCTGGCCTGACGGGAGTTGAGACGTCTAGCCGATTGCACGTAAGCAAGATTCTTGTGGTCAGTCCAGACAATAAACGGTTGCTCCGCCCCCTCCAACCAGTGGCGCCACTCCTCCAAGGCAAGTTTCACCGCGAGAAGCTCCCGGTTACCCACATCGTAGTTCCTCTCCGCAGGCGAAAGGCGACGAGAGTAGTAGGCGCAGGGATGGAGTTTACTGTCCGTGGAGCATCGCTGCGACAGAATGGCGCCAACTCCCACATCAGACGCGTCCACTTCAACGACGAACTGACGGGCCGTGTCCGGTTGAGAGAGAATCGGTGCGTTGGTGAATCGCCTCTTCAAATCCAGAAACGCTCGATCCGCCTCCGGATTCCACTTGAAGGTCCTGATACTGGAAGTCAAGGCAGTTAACGGAGCGGCCACACGGCTGTAATCCCGGATGAATCT